>NC_068299.1:40532109-40781883 GCF_025860055.1 Xyrauchen texanus
TGTTCCTTATTTTCTTGGCGAAACTCTTAGTTCTCGCAGAATCAGATCCAAGTCGGCCATTTCTCCACGTTGTTTGCTAGCTTAAACCTGTTAGCTGCTAATGTTGCTGCGCTCCGTCTTTCTCACCCCGTCTTCGGACGATTTTTATTGCTCTAAGTGGTGTTATGGCTCTTGCCCCCTTGTCTACACTTTATATGAAATTATTTAGTTGGCTTGTATGGGGGAATTTCTCTGATTTCTCTGGCTCAACCGGAGCTCTCCTATGCGACCATCCTAACGATGGTCCGACCGAAGTCCTCTATTTCACTTTCTTAAAATAAAGTAGTTATCCTAACTGACATAAGACAGGGAATGTTTTCTACTATTAAATGTCAGGAATTGTGAAAAACTGTGTTTTAGATGTATTTGATGCATGTAAACTTCTGACTTCAACTGTATATGTGCTTAATGGACATTTCATTTCAAAACCCTAGGCATCAATTCCGCTTTCCTGAAAGAACAGCTTCCACTCATCTGGGAAGGCTTTCCACTATGCTCTGTTGTAACATGGATGTGGGAATTAGTTCCCATTCAGACTCTAGCATTAGTGAGGTCAGTCTCTCAAAATTGGCATTCCAATCCACCCCAAAGATGTTCAGTGAGGTTCAGGTCTGGGCTTTGTAAAGGCCAGTCCAGTTCATCCACACCAGATGCAGTGAACCATTGTCATGCTGGAAAAAATAGGGCTGTCACCCAACCGTTGCCACAAAGTTGGAAGAACTCAATGCTTTAGAATGCGTGTGGAGTAGTATCATTATTAATTTGTTGAACTTTATTTTAAAAAGCTCTAATGTTGATGTTCATAGAGACACATTACATACATATTTGTGTGTGTGTGTGTGTGTGTGTGTGTGTGTGTGTGTGTGTGTGTGTGTGTGTGTGTGTGTGTGTGTGTGTGTGTGTGATTCTATTCTCAGGTGGCTCTAGGGATCAGCACCCTGCTGCTCTATGTTCCCACTCCGCTGGCAGCAACACACCAGTCTGGATCTGTGGCGCTGCTCACCTTCGCCATCTGGGTCTTGGCTGAGCTGCGAAAGGTGGTCAAGTAGACTGAGCTCAGCTTTCTCCAAAGGAGTTTGAAGAGATTGTAATTTAAAATGAATTAAGCTGTGGACTGCCGTGAGTCTTCCTTACCTCATGACACCACAGCATGTTTAGTATGGATGGGTTTAGATAATAGACCTTGCACACTGTGTGTTGGTGTGTTGTTTTGTTTTTCAGCCTGTCAATATAATTTATAAAAGGAAAGGTTTGTAAAGTGTGACGGCTTATTTAAACTAATACAAATAATAATCTGCTTTGCAGTGTTTTTTATGAGGACATTTATCTAGAGTGCACTGATCCAAATAAATTGCACATAGAATACTTGTTCTTTTTTGTCATTTCATGGTATAACTAAGAAATAAGATGATATGTGATCTGAATCTGAAACACAAGAATTGTACTTTTGTAGGGCATTGCTTTATTTAAATAAGTGTCTTGAAGAATATGACCATTATCATAATGAAACGCTATGTTTTTTTTTTTATCACTTGGTAATCACACGTGTGCTATTATGCTTTCATTAGGTGTAGAAATGTTTCCTTTTTACAAAATCATTGTTTCCAAACATATAATTGTGCTATAATGAGAACATTTGGTTTAACTACCAAAACACAACAGAATGATTTTATTTCATTACATGGAGTGCTGGCCACCAGTAGTGGGATAAAGCACATACAGCAGGTATAAAACGTCTACACACCCCTGTTAAAATGCCAGTTTCTTGTGATGTAAAAGAATGAGACAAAGATAAATCATGTCAGAACTTTTGCCACCTTTTAATGTGACCTATAACGTGAACAATTAAATTGAAAAACAAACTGAAATCTTTGAGGGGGAAAAATAAAAAAACTCAATAACCTGGTTGCATAAGTGTGCACACCCTTAAACTAATACTTAGTTGAAGCACCTTTTGATTTTATTACAGCACTCAGTCTTTTTGGGTTGGAGTCTATTAGCATGGCACATCTTGACATGGCAATTTTTGCCCACTCTTCTTTGCAAAAGTGCTCCAAATCTGTTAGATTGCGAGGACATCTGTGCACAGCCCTCTTCAGATCACCCCACAGATGTTCAGTTGGATTCAGGTCTGGGCTCTGGCTGGGCCATTCCAAAACGTTAATCATCTTCTGGTGAAGCCATGCTTTTGTGGATTTGGATGTGTGCTTTGGGTCATTGTCGTGCTGAAAGGTGAACTTCCTCCATCTTCAGCTTTCTAACAGACGCCTGAAGGTTTTGTGCCAAAATTGCCTGGTATTTGGAACTGTTCATAATTCCCTCCACCCTGACTAAGGCTGTTCCAGCTGAAGAAAAACAGCCCCAAAGCATGATGCTGCCACCACCATGCTTCACTGTGTGTATGGTGTTCTTTGCATCACCTCGGTCTATTGATGGACTACAATCTTGAAATGAAATGCATAGACTAACAATTGCTAACAAAAGCCTTCATCAGCCAATTAACAAGGACAATTGCATCTATGTGAACTTCTGCAGTTAATCCATTATGGACTTCAAAGACATTGGCCATTAATCTTACAGTTCAAACAAAATCGATGTTTAAACACTGACCCTTAACACTTACTTAGTTTAATAATTTTAAACCATGACTTTAACTATACATAAGTAATATTGTCATTATATTCATGATGTTAGTCAGAGGGGAACTGGCCCCCACAGTGAGTCTGGTTTCTCCCAAGGTTATTTTTCTCCATTAATCAACATTTATGGAGTTTTGTGTTCCTTGTCACAGTCGACTTCAGCTTGCTCACTGAGGTTATTGATACAATTATTATTGAATTACTTATTTTTTAACACGATAAACAATCGTATTTAATCTAATTACACAATGATAATTTATCGACATTATAGACATTTGTTTTATCGTCTGTTAATGCCTGATCTTCTGTAAAGCTGCTTTGAAATGATGTGTGTTGTGAAAGGCGCTATACAAATAAAATTGACTTGAATTGACTTTGGGTGATGTGCAGTGTTGTATTTGCGCCAAATGTACCTTTTTGAATTATGGCCAAGAAGTTCAACCTTGGTTTCATCAGACCATAACACATTTTCCCACATGCTTTTGGGAGACTTGATGTTTGTTTTTGCAAACTTCAGCCAGGCTTGGATGTTTTTCTTTGTAAGAAAAGGCTTCCGTCTTGACACCCTACCCCATAGCCCATTCATATGAAGAATACGGGAGATTGTTGTCACATGTAGCACACCGCCAGTACTTGCCAGAAATTCCTGCAGTTCCTTTAATGTTGCTGTAGGCCTCTTGGAAGCCTCCCTGACCAGTTTTCTTGACCTTTCATCAATTTTGGAGGGACTTCCAGTTCTTGGTAATGTCTCTGTTGTGCCATATTTTCTCCACTTGATGATGACTGTCTTCACTGTGTTCCATGGTATATCTAATGCTTTGGAAATTCTTTTGTACCCTTCTCCTGACTGATATCGTTCAACAGTGAGATCCCTCTGATGCTTTGGAAGCTCTCTGCGACTATGGCTTTTGCTCTGAGATGCAACTAAGAAAATGTCAGGAAAATCCTACTAAAACAGCTGAACTTTATTTGTGTTTAATCAGAGTCATTTTAAATGATGGCAGGTGTGTAATGACTTCTATTTAACATGAGGTTGAATGTGATAGGTTAATTCTGAACACAGCCACATCCGCAGTTATAAGAGGATGTGCACACTTATGCAACCAGTTTATTGTAAGGTTTTTAATTTTTTCACCGTGAAGATTTCAGTTTGTTTTTCAATTGAATTGTTCACATTATAGGTCACGTTAAAAGTGAAAAAAGTTCTGACATGATTTATCTTTGTCATCACAAAAACCTGGCATTTTAACAGACTTTTTATATCCACTGTAACTGTTAATCAGAAGGTCGCTGGTTCGATCCCCACAGCCACCACCATTGGGTCCTTGAGCAAGGCACTTAACTCCAGGTTGCTCTGGGGGGGGATTATCCCTGTAATAAGTGAATTGTAATAAAAGCGTCTGCCAAATGCATAAATGTAAATATAAATTTTGGCTGAGTAAATTTAACAATCAGTTAATAGCAAACAATACAAGATACCCTTGGTGCTGAATTAAAACGTTTGCTGTACTATAAAGTAGGCTATGTAAAGTCTAGTTGAAATACTGATTATATGTGGTTGAAAAAGTTACTTTACAATAAATTTTGGACTTGGCACAGACTAAAACTTTGAAAAACTATGTTTAAATTATTTAAACATGTTTTTCTAAATGTTAACATATTTGTATGTGCTGCCCATTATGCCAAAAATGGGCCTCATTCATGAAACACAAGTAGAATTTTTGTCAGTCTGACGGATATTTTCATATTCATGAAAGATTTAGTATTTTCAAAACTTAGTTGGTACTGAACAAAATTTACACCGTGTTCTTTCAGACAAAATGCCATGACCACATTTTGATATAAGTAAAATTAACTCTAATCTAACTAAAAATATAACTCATAATTCAATTTGTGAAATTAACCTTTAAAAATTAAGGAGAAAAGAGCTTTTATTTAGAAATATTTCTTTGCTGCTTGCTTTTTTTCCCCCAGAAGATGTTCACTTGACATGTGAAAGATTTAAAGTTTATGTTAGAAAGCCCATTATATAACAGTAACTCAAAATATAATGATTATACATATTTATATAATTATACATGGTTATCTTTAAATATTTAAAAATTATATATATATATATATATATATATATATATATATATATATATATATTCAGATAATTAAAATGCTTTACCTTCCTGTAGCAGAAGAGTTAATCATTAATAAGGCCATACAAAAAGTGGCTTTAGAATACAATGTATTGTTTACTACCATATTATTGATCATAAGTCAATCATTGGCATACAGTTCACAGCAATGCATTTCACAAGTGAATTTGTCAATCAGTTGGAGATTTATTATGAGAGCTTGTTTAAGAGCTCGCCAATTTACACCAATATGGTGTATTAGCGTCATAAACATAAAATGTTTAGGTCTCTGTGTTAAGTTAAATATAGTTTAATACTCAATGTTTAAACACATCTTGAGATCCCTTAGATCGCATTTGCGCTCGAGTGTTTTGAATGCAAGAAAGTGACGCATGTTTGTGTTGTTCTGCCTACTGAAGTGTTTTCACTGTATAAACTGCACGTGTCACATACAGCTGAAATTTCAATTACTGCCCTCTGGATTAAACAGGTGCTACTTGCATTTCTCAGGAATCTTCCTTATTATTGTCCGTGGGCATGCGATTAATTATGTAATTTTTTTTAAAGATGTGTATATATCCCAATTTGGAATGCCCAATTCCACATACTTAGTAGGTCCTCGTGGGGAGGCGGTTACTCACCTCGATTATCAGTTGCCTCCACTTCTGAGACAATCAGTTCGCGTATCTTATCATGTGGCTCGCGGTGCATGACACTGCAGAGACGAAGTACGTGGTGGATCATGCTACTCTCAGTGATCCACACACAACTTACCACATGCCCCATTGAGAGCGAGAACCCCTAATCATGACCAGGTTACCCCATGCGACTTTACCCTCCCTAGCAACTGGGCCAATTTGTTTGCTTAGGAGACTTGACTGAAATCAACTAGAATGGCCATAGCGGTCATTCTGACCATTCATACTAGACTGTACCAAATGTCATGTCATATTAACATTCGAAACATCTATTGAGGTTTTAGAATGAAGCTTCTAATGTCTGTCGTCATATTTTATGACGTCATCACCCTAAAAAATGTAAAAATCCTCGAACAAAATCCTCAATTTGAATAAAATAGAATAATATGGATCAAATGGAGTGCAAGCGAACGCAGATAATCCTACATAATACAATCTTTTTTTGTAATATATAATAGTGCTAGACTATACAAATATATATATATATATATAATTTATTTATTAGCTGCTAGACTGCCCCGGAAGGTACATGCCTCGCTTTGTGTCCAGCAAGTTTTTTTCACCACAGTGAAAATGGTTTTGAAAGTCTAAACACCAACAAACATGGATTGAGGCAGAATATTTCATTAGATAACATTTTTTTTGTGAATTTTGGAAATTATTACATCTATCCTATTTCAAAACATGTTGACTTTTGGACTTTACAACTCTCTGGAGTTATTGAAAATCGGAAACAATCCTATGCAGCCACCACTGGAATCAAAATCCATGAATAAATGAATCTGTTATATTAATAATAAACACCAGGACACGAAATTTTAATTCTAATGAATGTGAAAATGTATTAGTTCTTTGACAACCACAGAACTTGCTATTGTAGCTAATTACAGATACAACTTTTATTATTTTCTTTGTAAAATAAAAACAAATCAATACAATAGCTTATAAAAACATCACCAATATGTATTTCAATGCATAGTAAAAACCTTAAACATGTATGAAACGCATATAGGCCTAACCCAAAATGGCCAAAACGGTTAATAAAGAATATGAACGTTCGCTAAACTGCGGGAAAATGAACTGATTTAGAAAGCAATAATTGTTTTACAGTGAGCAAAAATATCATGCTGTAAAACTATAATGAAAATAGTATGCTGTAAAATCATTATGAACGAATTCTCCTAAAACTCTGTGCAGATGCAGATACATTTAGAGGGGCTGTTTTAGGAATGACCCAGATGACTGTATGTAGATGTGTACCGATATCCATGTACAGCGCGATAAGCCAGAGCTTCAATCGCTCATGATCATGTATAAGCAATCGATGAAAAGTTAATATTTTTCCCTTTCTGAAGGTTGAAGCATCCAGGATACGCACACCAAACGACCATTTTGAACAATACAAATCTACAGCAAAGACAATTATAGTTGTACAGCACTGGTCCTCTTGTAAACAATGACGCGCTTCCTGCCTCCTCCTCCACATGACGCGTGACCTTACCAATGAGTTTACGTCATCCCTCATATGAGTGCTCATCACAGAGATGTACGGAAGTGAACATTTGTAGTTAAAAAGTACATCAGTATTGTTTTGTTTCTAAATATTGTTTGGGTTCAGAATAACTTTATTTGTTGACTGGAGTCGTGTGGATTATTTTGATGCATCCTAAATATGCATTTTGGACCATCAAAAATGGAGTACATTCAATTGCATTATTTAAAGAAGGAGGCCTGAATTGAAATCCTAAACATCTTTAAAAACAATTTAATGAAGAAAGAAAATCTTGAAATGCCTGAAGGTGAGTAGATTATCAGTAAATTTTCATTTTTGGGTGAACTATTACTTCAAGGTTAGGGAAAGAGTTAGGGTAGGTGCTCCCTATATCTTTAATGTTAGTTTGGAGCATCCGCCACTTTTAGGGGCAAAGCCTGCAGCTATATTCTTCTCAGTATGGTGGGTGTAGAAAAGGAAGTCCTGCCTTACAGGTAGAAGAGCCAATCATCTTTTTATAGAGACATTAAATTGTCAGTTAACTCGAGAATTATTTATATTTTTTGCATGATCTGGGCTAAGGAAGAACAATTTATGACACCATTGGTGTCAGATTTTACTGCTGATGAAATAAACGGATCAGAATCATGACCAACTGTTTTGGGCATTTCAGTCTTTCCCCATTCAAGTAGATAAAGCATCTGATCAGGATTTCAAAATTGCTTAACATTTCCAGGATTTGTTTTTATTTTCATATTGACATGCTTTCTACAGTTTTCATACATTGTGTATTTGATACTGCCAGGGCCCTTGGCAAGATGATGAAAATGAGCACTGGTGGTGTAAAAATGGTCATTTACATTATAACCACCACAAACATGATACAATATTTCTTTTAAGAGAAAACACTACAATTAGCACACTGTACATGTGTAGTTGAAGTAACATGTTCAGGAATAGTTCACCTAAAAATATAAATTCTCTCATCATTTACACCCTCATGCCATCCCTGATTTGTATAACTTTCTGCTGAACACAAATGAAGATTTTTAGAAAGATATTTTAGCTCTGTAGGTCCATAGTGAATGGGTGCCAAATTTCTGAAGCTCCAAAAAGCACATATAGCCATCATAAAAGTAATCCATAAAACTCAAGTGGATTAATTAATGTCGTCTGAAGCTAAACGCTAGGTGTGTGTAAAAAAAAAAAAAAAAAGATAAATATTCAAAACTTTTTTTTTTAATAAATATTCACAAGGATCGAGGTCACGCAGCCACTCGTGTGGCGTAAGCTCATTGGCAAGTTCATGCGAGAATTGACCAAACTGAAAAAGTGCAGTGTTGTTTACAACAGAGAAGAATAGATGCCACATTCGGCTGGTTTGGATACGTCAACTGCATCTGTATTCTGCTGAAGAAAGTCATACACATCTGGGAAGGCATGAGGGTGAGTAAATGATGAGAGAATTTTCATTTATTGGTTAACTAGTCCTTTAAGGTTCTCCATAAAGGAGCACCCTCACACAAGACATGGCATGTGGTCAGTTCCATCGGGTTCCTCTCACAATTTACTGTGAAACTGATGTTGCAGGAAAAGTGCAAATGGAACTTTGTCTGGGATGACAATATTCCTCTGGTCTTCTCTCAACAATGGTCAAAGTGGCTGGTTAACTTACAATGTATAGCAGCACTGAATATAAATTGCTGAATGGAGCCAAATGACTTTGGACCATCCGCATATGCATAGTTGCACCATTTCTCAGATGCTAGTGAATGATATGGCTATGGGACAGTGTTATACTTAAGGTTGGTGAACAACAGAAAGAAGGTTAGTTAGTTGCATTTATGTTGTGTAAATCTAGATTTACCCTACTGATCAGATGACACTTCCAAGGCTGGAGCTTACATTCTGGCTTTTTTCTCCCCAATTTGGAATTCCCAATGCGCTCTAAATCCTCATGGTGGCGTAGTGAGTCGCCTCAATCCGGTTGGTGGAGGATGAATCTCAGTTGCCTCACATCTGACACCATCAACCTGTGCATCTTATCATGTGGCTTGTTGAGTGCGTTAGCGCTGAGACGTAGCTTTATGTGTGGAGGTGGAGTCTTTACGCTATTCTCTGTGGCACCCACACACAACTCACCACACTCCCCACCGAAGGTGAGAACTACATTATAGTGACCACGAGGAGGTTAGGGTGATTCTTCAAGAAGTTGGTTGAGAAAATGCCAAGAGTAAATTTCTGCAAAATCTAGGCAAAGGGTGGCCACTTTGAAGATGCTAAAATATAACATAGTTTTATATATTTTTAGTCACAACACAATTCCCATATTTCCATTTCGATTATTCTATAGTTATGATGACTACTATTATTCTTACATGCGAAGAAAAATAAATAGTAATAATAAAGAATGAACTTTTGAACGGTAGTGTATATCCAAAATAAAACCAAGAGGTTCCACACATTTGAAGTGAAGAGGGTAGCTGTTATAAGGAATGTGACAGATCAGATGTTGTGCTGTGGAGACACATTAAGAAAAGTTTGAATCCAGCTGAGGAGATTTCCAGAGGTCTGAGTGTTGAAGAGTGCATGTGAGGCAGAAGGGAACTAATTTTCTCTTAAAACAACATTTAAGTGGTTGATGCATCTGTATTCAAATACAAAAATCACTAACTGTTTCAGCACTTGATAAATGGTAAGATCATATATATTTCCTTTTGCTCTGGTGTGCAGACAGTAATTCCACAATTTACTGTAAATGCTAAACCTTTTAAAAATCCCAAAGTATAGCGAAGATGCCAATAAACCACAGCAGTGTAACTCCACGCACATGATTATACTAGTATTTGCTGCCTTGCGGGAATGACAACCTACCCGGTCAGAGCACATATCAGGTTTGGCACTTAAATTATGTATTTTCTGTTGTTTAACCCTTGTGCGTCAATTTAAAAACGTTGCTCAGAGGTCCTTGGAGGACAAAAATGGCAGTGTCAAAAAACTGCCATAATAATATTATATATTAATATTACACTTTTATTTTCCACTTACGAGTAAATGTTTTTAACCAACATCAATCCTGATCATAACTACCAAATATTCATTCAATATTTAACCCTTTAAATGCCAGTTTGAATGCCACTGTTTTTTTTTATGGAAATAAAATGTAAATTATTTTCCATATGCTAAGGGGGTCACAGTCTGGGATATGTCAATAATTAACAACAACATTGATGTTGATGCATTATTATTTTTTGTGCAGTGTCAGATTAAAAAAAAAAATATATTACATGTTAAAATAATTTTCCACTTTCACTGACTGAATTTTTTAACCAACATCAGTCCTGATCAAAACTACCAAATATTCATTCATTTTCAGTATTTCAACCCTTTAAATGCCAGTTTGTTTACATAATGCCATTGTTGTTGTTTACACACACACATACAAAACAAACTCTGACATCCATACCAACACACCCACACAATTTTAACTGCATCATTTATTAAATTGGTAAATTTCAATGCTCAGGTTACCCCATGTGACTCCCCATCTACCCTCCCTAGCAACTGGGCCAATTTGGTTGCTTAGGAGACCTGGCTGGAGTCACTCAGCATGCCTCTGACATCCATACCAACACACCCACACAATTTTAGCGGCATCATTTATTAAATTGGTAATTGCAGTGCTCTATAATACAGCAAACAGAAAATAGGAAAAAAGCATGTATTTGCTCCATAGGCTAAACATGAAAAAAATGGTGCCATTTGGTGGAAAATATAAAAGTTACGTTTTGAAGCCAGGGCTCAAGAATGAAAGCATAATATCATAGAATTCATTTTTGCCCTTAAGGTTCTGAGTGGAATTATTTTGTGTACACTGTGTATTATAGATGTATTATAGGAAATGAGGTTGAAATATCAAAATTCCCCAAAAATAAACACCTTTTTCATTAACAAGGGTTAACAAACCAGAATGATAGAAAAAGCTAAAATGAAAAAAGACTAACATTTTCAGAAGTTTTTTAATTTAAGAATAGAGGCAGTGAATTTTTTTTACTTTAATGTGAGTAAATCATTTGAAGATCTATGTATTGTGCTATTTATGCTCATCGCTCACTATTGCTATTTTGAGTAGTTATTGATGTATATTCATTGTAATAAAAATGATTTATTCCTTAGTCCCAACCCCTGACAACCCAACCCATGGTTTATCAAATATTAAAAATGGTTACCGTGCCCATCCCTAAATCCTACCAATCTGTTTTTACATAACTTTTCTGATTTTGGGAGATTTAAAACCTCTGTGGCATGGGTGTTTAAGGTCAAGGAGATGCTTGTGCAGTAGAGGAAGACCTTGCAAACATCCAACATTCCAGGCACAAAGGCAGACAAAATTCACACAGTGATGCAAAAGACAAAGGCTGAAATGTATTGCCAGACATTTACTTCTAGAAATCAGAAAATGAGGACACATCTCATGTTTTTGGTGGTGTGTTAAGATCCAAGAGTTCTGGTTGAGGGCTCAGAGTTTTATGTGTGACGTACTGGGCACTCAAATTTATTTTGCCCCAGACAGTATTTTAGGCTGATGAGGCTGTCATTAGTATATATACATAATACATAAGAACATAAGATAAATACATAAGAAATTGGGTCCTAGCCAGTGTCATAATCGGTAGACTGATCATTCTGAGGTGATGGAAGTCTGCTTGTGCGCCCTCATTTCGGGAGTGGTGCACAGAGATGGGCCAGGTGACGGAATTTGAGGAGATGTCAGATAGAAGGTTAGGCAACCTGGGGTGTTAATATGAATTGGGGCAGCTATCTGACCTTTTCCGAGGGCTCCCGGGGAGGGGCAGTGGAGAGAGATTTATAGTTTATATGTGTGCGATTATTTTATATATATATATATATATATATGTATGTGTGTGTGTGTGTGTGTAAAAAGTTGATTCTGTGCATATACAGTACTGTGCAAATGTTTTAGGCACTTGCGATGTTTCACAAAAACATTTGTCTTAAGATGGTTATTTACATCCGTCAGCTTTATTGTGTCAATAGCAAAAATACTTTTTAGACTCCCAAACATTACTTTTGCAAATAGAAAATATTAGAATAGAAGAACAGGGTGCTCTGCAAGAGATGGCATTGCCCCCACAGAGCCCCCCACGGAACATCGAGTCAGTCTGGGATTACATGAAGAGACAGAAGCAATTGAGACATCCTAATTAGATAAAAATTAGGTAAATTCTCCAAGAAGCTTGGTACATCCTATATGCCAACAACCAAGAAAAACTGTTTCCTGGTGTACCTAGGAGACTTGGGGCTGTTTTAAAGGCAAAGGTGGCCACACCAAATATTGATTTAGTTTTTGTATGTTTACAGAAACTGGAAACATACATATCTGGACTTTGTATGATGTTAATTGATAAATGAAAAATATTTATGGCATTATTTTTGAAGACATCCTCACTATGCAACATTTTTGACAAGAGCCTAACACTTTTGCACAGTACTGTATGTTTTGCTTTTCTATTTTAATTGTTAAAATCAATAAAATGAGAAGTAGAAGCTCCATCCCTCAGACTCTGAATTAACAGGGAGTAATAAACTGATGCCTCAAGACCTTTTCCAAAAGCAGTAATCACCCCTCCCAGAGTATCTGGCACTATAGGGGGGTGTATACTACTCCCAAAAATAGTACAGAGCAGGTGGCACAGCTGTAAATACCTAAAGAATTGAGACCTGGGAATCCTAAAATGTTGAACCATATTTTCAAAGGATCTCAACACTCCACTCTCATATAGGTCACTGAGCATATTAACCTCCCTTAACAATCCACTCTGACCAGCAGAAAGGAGACTTATTAACACATAACTTTGGGTTAGCCATATGCTCGAAGCAACATTTAAATAAATGTCATAATTTAAACATCTGGTCCATACCGAGTGCAAATGCTATATAACGTGGTGTAACTTTTTTTTTTCAATATATATTTATATTTTTTTATCCCCTTTCCACCAATTTGGAATGCCCAATTCCCTCTTCTTTGTACAGTAGGTCCTTGTGGTGGCGAGGTTACCAATCCGGGTGGAGGTCACGTAACTTGCTGTGCATGACAACACGGAGACTCACAGCACCAGAGGCTCATGCTACTCTCCACGATCCACCCACAGCTTACCACGCACTCCATTGAGAGCGAGAACCCCTAATTGCGACCACAAGGATGTTATCCAGTGTCTACCCTCCTTAGCAACCGGGCCAATTTGGTTGCTTAGGAGACCTGGCTGGATTCACTCAAGTCATTCAAACTCGCGACTCCAGGGGTGGTAGTCAGTACTCGCTGAGCTCGATGGCGAAATAGGGGCAAAAACTTCCTGTTCAATACAAAACCAGGGAGGGGCTCTCTCAGGAGGAAGCGACCAATGAGCCAAATGTCTGCGACCAAATGCATAATAATAAAACAAAATCTTGGGTAGGCCTAGCCCACCTTTGCCAATTGGCCTATTTAACTTATTGAAATGTAATCTGTGACGTTTACCATTCCAAATGAAGGACTTTGCTACGCTATCAAATTGCTTGAAATAAGAGAGAGGGGAGAGATTGTAGCAGGTAATTTAATTTTGGAATACAATTCATTTTAATAATATGAACCTTCCCAGTCATAGATAAATATAATCAACCCACATCGCTCAAACCTTTTTATTAAAGGGTAAAAAGGGATATGAATAAAATATCCAATTACTTAATGCCCTGTTGGGCCACTGGAAGGAACCTGGCTGAAAAGTAATTACTGGGCAGTACGCTGTCAGAGCCAAACTTCGGATTTGGAACAATTGACTCCTGAGAACTTAGAAAAGGAATGAATAATTCTGTGGAGGCAAGACACAGATCTAGTAGGGTCAGAGACAAATATTAAAATAGCATTTGTGTAAAACAAAAGCTTATGTCCTATGCCACCTTCCACCACCCCTGGAAAATCCTCCTCCTCATTCCATATAAACTTCTAGCAAAAGTGTAGCCTATTCTGTATGATAAGATATAAAAAAAACTTACCGGCAAAAACATCTGACCCCAAAACCTTGATCTCTATAGGACATGGCTTGCTGGGAACAAGTAAATACTTTGCCATCCTTGGTATCTATTCTCAATTTGGCGGGAACATCAATGAAAATGCGAACTTCCATTGATGTAAGAGTTTCTTGCATTCCTTGAATCACTCACATTTCTCTCTTGTCAAATTCGCAAATTCTAGGAAAAAGAAAATGCTGTGGCTCTTCCAAGAAAGCCTTCCTTACCTCTAGAGTCACGAGTTTGAATCTAGGGCATGCTGAGCAACTCCAGCCAGGTTTCCTAAGCAACAAAATTGGCCTGCATAGAATAGCGTGAAGCCTCGACACATGCTATGTCTCAGCGGTAACGCACTCAACAAGCCACGTGATAAGTTGCACGGATTTACAGTCTCAGATGCAGAGGCAACTGAGATTCATCCTCCACCAACCGAACTGAGGCGAGTCTCTATGCCACCACGAGGATTTAGAGCATATTGGGAATTGGGCATTTCAAATTGGGGAGAAAAGGGGAGAAAATCACAAAAAAGAAAACCTAGCAAAGTGCGCAGAGCTCGCCATTCACACATCCGATCCTCACATCGCCATGTCAAGTGACTCCACTGATGTATTCATTTAAAATATAGTTCGAAGTACATTACAAAAGTTATTGATGGCAATGAGGTGAAAAATATTTACATTATATTTTCCTTATTTCACACATGTGACTGTGGTGTGACTTTAATATCCAGTGTCCAATAAAACACTTTGACAATGTCTTCTCTGTATTTTCTGCATTTCTGTATCCAAACAAGTCTTGTCGGTTATGCTTTTGTCTACAATAAATATATTCTATACACTTATAGGCTATTTTGTTTATGCTATTTTAAATATAAGGGGTATGAAAGAGGAGTGAGTTAGCTTGAATAGCAGCGCAGAATGATTATGGGGTTTACACATGAAAAGTAATTTGTATTGTCTCACTGTGGATGCACACCAGCAGCTTTAACAAGCTCTATTGCTTTTATACTCCATTATACTCATGTGTACACAAAGTCTCACACAAACGCATGCACACACGCATATTCACAAGCACACAATCAGATCTTCCTGGCAGACTGAGAACATCTGTGTGTGTGTTTTGGCTAAATTCTATTGATTTAGCAACATTTGTCTAACTGTTCTTATTTCCTCATCTTGGGACATCTAAATCTGGGAGACGTGGAGAGCAGCATGTGCAACACACTTTCAGTGATCACCTAATGACCAGAATATTTCTGTATGCATGGTAATATAAATACATGAATCACTACATGAGTCAATAGAATTTACGGCATCACTATGCTTTCAAATGAAAATTTATTCATTCATGTAATAAATTGTCAGGAAGTCTCTGACAATTTTGCAATCACACAATCTGTCATTTTAACTTTTAAAAATAAATGTATCAGGTTTATTTCTTAACTAAGTTTGGGTGAAACAATTACACAAGGCATCATTTTGCTTTCCATTCTGTAGTTTTTCTGGTGACGTTATAGTTACGATAAGTTTGACTGTTAAATTATTGTAACGCTGTACTTTTCTGGTACAAACAGGTGTGGTGCAAACATGGATAGGCTAATGATAACTCAAACTCTCAATAAAACAGTAATATGAGAAATTCCTGTTAATTTCACTCATTGTTTAAATTTTTTGTAATTTTACCTTTTTTGCCATCCCATTTAAATAAAACATTATCACCATACTTATTTTGTTAAGACTCTGTTTAATCAAAAGTAGTAGTAGCTGCATTTTTCTAGCACACCTTTACCCCAACGTAGTCTATAAAGATGTTTCCAAAACATATGACACCTCAAACTCTTTTTTTTTTTTAATGGTCTGGCAGGTGTAGAGATAAACAATGTTCATCCTACAAGAGAGCAGTTTACTCTAATTTACTACAGTACATCAGCTGACACATATGTTCAGCATAAAGTGTCCTGAAAGCTACATCATTTGAGAATCCATGCATAAATTTTTTTTCTGCCCAATAAAATTGTCATTGTTATTCATTTGTAAACAGATTAAAAGTAATGGCGGAAAAATATACCAGTAATACACAAGCAATTATAGCGGCATAAACAATTCTAAAATATAATTTATTTCCAGCAAAATTGGTAGCACATCATGTAAGAGGCAGTAATCTGTACATGGAACACATCTGACATAAGCATCTGTATCTCTAAGATGTTCAAATCTGATTTAAATATACCAGTAAGTGAAAAAACATCTGCCTACTAATTCAAAATTGAGGTAACCAATCTAGACACTTACCCCTCTAAAGAGCCAGCAATACAGAGGGAAAAAGAACACTATGATAAAAATGTAGTCCACCCGTTTCCTCAGCTGCATCACTTGTTTGAAGCCTTCGTGCTCCTGTGCCAGTGACATGCTAGCATACTGTAGATGGAGATAGATTTGTGTCTATCTGTGTGTATACTCCCTGAGTCTAATTTTAAGCTACCTCCCTTCCAAACACACTGACTAGTATGCTCTTTAGAATGACATATTTCATCAAATGGAAATGGACTATAGAAAGACAAAAGCCTGCCTAAGTAATTCATTGGCTTTTTTTTTTGGAATAGCTGTCAGGACTTTTAGAAATATTTTTCTTTCAAACTGGACTGAATAATACATATGCCATGTTGGGAGTTGTACCATAGCCTATTGCTCCTCTTGATTATTTGAAAACACTCCCTAGTGCCACTAGGAAATCCTAAAACTCAGCAGCTTTACTGGCTCACTCAATGCCCTAGACCCAGATCAGATGAAACAGCATTTTCCAAATACCAATACCGAAGCACTATTATTGTGGTACAATATACATTAGTATACAAGATCTGCTAGTACATGACAAAATGACAAATAAAATAAATAAATGAAAATTTGTTTTTGTGAATAAGGAGCTTGTCTTTATGTGCAGTTGCATCACACCTAAAACCCTGCATGTTTTCACTGAGACTGTAGGATATGTCCAGTTGTGCAGCACAATAATCTATACAAACTCATGATTATGTGAACCAGCTTTTCTATAATTAATCAATTTAATGGATCAAAATGGTTTCTTGACAAGTGGTTTGATAAATACCAGCTTGAAATATCTTGAGGATACCGGTTTCTGTTTCTTGTTTCATTGTCTAGTCACTGTACTGAATAAACATGGATTGCTGTAGTTACTTTATTGAAGTTAAAATATGCAGACCTGGCAGCTATCGGAGCCTGTCAGCTAGAGACCATTCTTCCAAGCATTTTGAAAAAGTGTACAAACGATCACTGAAAACTGACAAGTATACCTTTATTTAAAAAAAAAAAGCCAAATATAAATCACATCAATTTTTACATAATCTGTACAAACACACTGCTGGCAACTAGTGTTGGCTTTGCCTTTAATTTTTAGTTTAAAATAAAAGAAAAACCATGGAATGTAGTGCTGAAAACAATTAGGTGTTTCTCTAAAAGGAAACAGCAAGTTTTTCCACTTTATTTAGACAATGACATGATGTGTTCCCTAAAACAATAATAAAAATGAGAAAATTTGTACCCGTCAAAGTAACTATAAACATGCCCTTGTCTTCTATTTAATAATAATTCAACCATACCATACAAGCAATATCTATCTATCTATCTATCTATCTATCTCTATATATAGTGGGGGTACAGACCTTAATCAGGGTAAACGCAATATGCAATATTTTGTGTTTAAAGCAAGGCTGTGAGGGAGAGTCAATTTTTTTTGTCAATTTAATTTATTTTGGCATGACATTTTTAATGTTTCATCTAAATAAGTTCCATTGTGAAGCAGTGGTTCCGTTAGCGGTCTTCACGCTCTGGAGTGAACAGACCAATGAGACCTGCTTTATCAGCGTCCTCCAGAATATCTTGTGTAGGCTTCAGCTTCTTAAACAGAGATGGAAGGTTTCGAATGTGTACTTCTTTCTTAAACTGTTGTCCGATGGGTTTCTGTCAGCACAAACACAGACAAAATAGTAAAAAGTGTGATCATAAATGTTGCTCACTAGACCATAACATGACTAACATTGGTTCAAACACAGTCCTTAATTGAAACAAAAACAAATAAATAAAAAAATTTAAACTGATGTAACTGGATAGAAAAAAAAAAAACAGTTTTAAGAATACACTCTCCTTCATACGTTCATTGGTTGAACAAACAATCCTGTCCTAAATTCACAGCTTTGGTCGAGCCAATGTTGCTGTCCAGGTAAAGGAATTCCAGGTAAAGTAATTCATATTCCATTGTAAATATCAGTACAATAACAATACTATTAATAAAAGAATCGGCTACATTTACACAGCATCATATAACGTTCACATAAATGTGATAATAAATCTCTAAATTTTGACTTCCTCTTTCATTCAACCATCAATCTGCTTGATAGGTTACATGTGAAAGGCAAGTAAGAGAATGCAGCACACCAACATTTCTGAGCCTGAACCTCTATTTGCTTACATGCAGCACAACAATAAGCTTACAAATTTGTTTAACACTAATATGGTGTATTTGTTAAGTACTTTTTAAAAATCAGGGTTTACAAAGTGCATTAGGCATACAGAACAGTGATAGCAGAAATAAAGTACTGGAAAGGCGCCAATAAATAAACTGCAAATTAATAATCATTGTTGATTGTAATAAATAACATCTGCAGAAAGACTTTTTCACACACATTATATTTAAGCAGGTATTGTTTAGAACAATAAAAGCAACCAATGTCTAATTCAAATGCATATCTGATTAATCTTGGCATTATAAAAAATTACTTTATTTTGCTACATTTTTTCAAACATAAAATAACATATATAATTTGAGAATAAATCTTAAAATGACCCAATAATTTAGAAAATTACACCTTAATACCATTAGATTTTTTTACATCACCCCATGAATCTTTCTACACAAAGTAATGATATAATTAGTTACTTTTAGAGAATAAAAAACAAGCACGTGATTTACAAAATCCACTAATAGCAATCCAGACAAATCTTCATGAGGTATTAAGCATTTCTTTGGTGAGTAGGTACGATATGCTCCACAGTGGGAGTATGACCATAGGTTATTATGCACTAAAAATGTCTGACTATATAAAATATATATCAAACAAACACATGCAAATTAAACATTAGTATTACATTTGTTACTTACCGGCACTGTATGCCCAGTATAGTTTGCACTGCCAGTGGTGCCTGCAAGCGGTACGGCCGTATGCACTGTGCAAACCATAAGCGTTCTGACTGACCTGAGAAACATTTTCTCTCAGAATATTTAGTAATAATGATAACATGTCCGGTCTTTCTGTTGGCTGTTTAAAAGAACTAGCGATCCCCAATTAGCAAATGAATATGAGTCAGTTCTTTTCAGTGAATTGGCCAAACGAGCTTGCAAATTGGCCTGAATATATTCATTATTCAGTACATTTTATTTGGACCGCTCTCTCACTGAAAAATTCGGAGTGGTTTCTCACTCATTAAGATTACCAAAATATTTATACACACATAGAACAAACAGCGCTGGATAAAGGGGAGCGCTGCATTTTTATAAGACGTGGCATTTAACTTCAGCTGTTCATTCAGCTGTTCAACATGCATCGAGACACCTGCATTCTGCTCTATTTGTTGCGCTGCGCCTTGCTTTTTTCCAGCAACTTAATGTGAGAAGCTTGTGGAAGGCTACCCAAAATGTTTTGACCCAAGTTAAAGTAAAGGCAATGCTACCAAATACTAACAAAGTGTATGTAAACTTCTTATCCAATGGGAATGTGATGAAAGAAATAAAAGCTGAAATAAACCATCCTCTCTACTATTATCCTGACATTTCACAATTGTTTTCCACCCTCCCCTTTTCTCCCTAATTTGGAATGCCCAATTACAAAATGCGCTCTCGTGGTGGCATAGTGACTCGCCTCCTTACCAGTGCTAATGGTCCTGTCCACTCTCGTGTTGCCCGTCAGGGCCGGCCCAAGCCTTTATGGGGCCCTAAGCAGAATTTGATTTGGGGGCCCTTTGGTGCCGCCAAAATTATTGAATATTGTCAATGCTTGATTATTCGCACAATATAAATCTAACACACCCCTTATTAATTTTATTAGTTGTAGCTGTGTTCCAATGTCTGCCTGGCATGATTTTACCCTTCTACGGTTTGGCACACCTATATTTACCCAATTCTGTTGATCCTCTGTTACCAGTTTTGTGCACTTCCTAGAGAACAATTTGCAGCAGAAGCTGTAGACAGTATCATTTCTTTTTGAATAAGTGAGCAGCTCCACTTACATTTTTCCCCATTAATTAACTTTCTGTAGGTGTAGTGGAAGCTTTGGCCATCAGGTTTTTCAGGGAATGTGAAGTTTTCCTTTATAGGCAGTGGCCCTCTGCTTACCAGATCAGTCCTTTCTGAGTCAGACAGGATAGATGACCACATCAGTGGATGCACGTGCTGGGAAGTGCTCCTTGTCTGCAGAGGATGGACCTGATGAAAATAATAATAATAAAAGCTTGCCATGTTAGATGTCAAATTAGAAGGTAATGCAACTGTCTGTCAAAAACAAAGGCATGGTCTATCCATATAAACATAATGATCTGGGATTGTTGAAAAATCATCATCAGCTGTAGCACTGGAACTTGGGGCAGGTGGAGTTGGTTGTGCCCCAAGTCCAAAATATTTCAACAGTGCTCCTAGGGAAGTTTCATAAGAGTACATATTTGACAGAATATTTGACAAAATATGTTATTTTCTCAACACAAATTATTATACACCGCAGCAAGCCATCTGTACACCTAAACAACAACTCTTAATCTATAACTAGCTAATTGAGGCATAATGATATTGGAATATAATAGCAAAGACCCCAAAATTGTAGACTAATGTAAATAATGTTAAGTTGTTTTCAGTACAAAGTTTATGGAACAGAAGCTTATTTTTATTACAAAAATATATACCCAGGAAAGTTATTATTACACAGAAGACAAAAACTTTAATCTAAAACTAGCTAAGTAATATGTTATACTAATAATATATTAAGATGCTAATTACGGATGATTAATCAAACTTTCCTAAAAAAGAAGATATGCTACATAGGCTATGTTAACTATCTAGCCAGCTAATGTTAGCTCTTAACAGCCTAGCAACTAAACATACCTTTATCGTGCTGTTTTTTCCTCTTCCTCTGTTTTCTTCTTTTTCCTTTTCTCTGCACCAGAGGATATGTCCTTTTTTGTGACATTGCTGTTTTGCTGTCTGAATGTGCTTGCATCCTGAAGCCCGTTAACATAATATTGCATTTAATATTGCGTTTTTGTATAATTACCATTGTCCATTGACAGTATAATCACAAAAAAAAAAAAAAAAATCAAGCTGTCATTTCATGTGCTCTTGGGGGCCCCCTGGTGGCCACCGGGGCCCTAAGCAGCCGCTTAGTTCGCTTATGCCTTGGGCCGGCTCTGTGCCCGTGTTTTTTCACGCACATAGTTTGTTCCAACCTGGTTTATGATCGCCAAACGCTGCTTAATATTAGAGCGTCTGTTGTGGAACAATGTGATCGGAATCCTGGAGGCGAGTGATGTTTTCGCCTGGATTTCTTGACACCAATACCAGCAAGAGTGTGCCACTTGGTTGGGTGCGCGCTTCAGAGAAATAAACGCAGCAGGAGACATGGGAAACAAGCCAAATGAGCCAGCACCTTAGTCTGTAAAGCCTGAGAATTTTGTGGAGGACAGTGTTAGGATGGTCATGGCTTCTAGGTGTTCTTACCTGTTGTCTGTCTTCTCGGTTCTGCCAGTGACAACGTTGACAATTGTTCTGGCCAGATCACAGAATCATGATAGAGGAGTACATTTGAACAACCTATGCTCCCTGGGACACAGAAGCCTGGCAGATACACCTGGTACCTCTTTACACCAGTGTCAGACTTTGGGCTCAACATCTGTGATGATGTGCCTGGTCAATGCAAGGTCTCTTTCCAAAAAAACTTTTATTCAAAATGACTGTTGGTAGGGGTGGGTGGTAAGCTGTGTTTATTTTAATGTATTTTTTATTAACAATTTTTATTGATTCCATTCACAAATTAAATAAACATAACAGAAAACAGAAAAAATTGAATTAAATTATATAAATTACACAAATTATATAATTGTTTAAATAAAACTATTCAAATTTAAAACAAATATTCTCCTGCAATGTAATCTGTATGAAACAAAGTGATGTACAGTTTTTACTGGCTCTAAAGTGAGAAAACTCCTGGATATTAAGGAAAAGTTAACATTTTCCTCAGAAAAAGAGTGGGACTCCGATGAATGTTTGTATTTTGAAGAGAGATTTGATCCAGCCGAGGATACAATTTCGGACAAGTCATTTAGTTTTAATTAGTTGACATGCTATTTTAACATGTAAGTATTTTACTAGTGGGACTGTTTTCAGACTTCCCAGCCAGGATTCAGAGTATTGACATTTGAAATATGTCCTAATAAGCAAGTTTTGGTTACATTTAAATGCTGTTTCGGCTAAAGCAGGTGTTAAAATTCTATGCTGTATGATATAAATATGATATATAATATGATATAAAAATAATATGTATGTTTAGATTATATTTTATCTAGTGTTTATGCTGCCTCATTATCATCAACAAAGCTTGTGCTTGCAAATATGGGTTCAGGTGTGAGTAAAATGCACTTTAAATATGCCCATATTAGAAAATCACCATCTTATAATGATTTCTGAAGTATCATGTGACACTGAAAACTGCAGTAATGATGCTGAAAATTCAGCTTTGATCACAAATTGCATTTTACAAAATATTCAAATAGAAAACTGTTTAAATTACTTCTTTTAACTTAAAACTTGATTTTGATCAAGTCTCCTCACATTCAATCTGTCACATTCCTCATTGATAAGACCAGGGGAGGGGTATTTGTTGTCTCAGGTGTGAATTACAATCAATATTCATGATCATTCATGCCTCCTCGCATATGACCTTTCTAACACTAAACGTGTCTTACAAAAGTTAAATTAGTATATTTTGTATGAATAAGTGATCAGGATGGTTTTCACATGCAAGCCCAGATCAGTCTAATTCTTAAAAAAGGACAAAAATCCAGGGGAGCCTGGGTAGATCAGTGGTAAAAGACGCTGGCTACTACCCCTGGTGTTCGCTAGTTTGAATCCCAGGGTGTGCTGAGTGACTCCAGTCAGGTCTCCGAAGCAAACCAAGTTGGCCCTGTTGCTAGGGAGGGTAGAGGCACATGCGGTAACCTCCTCGTGGTCGCCATAAAGTGGTTCTCGCTCTCTGTGGGGTGCGTGGTGAGTTGAGCGTGGATGGCGTGAACCCTCAATATGCATTATGTCTTCGTGGCAACGCGCTCAACAAGCCACGTGATAAAATGCGTGAGATGATTGTCTCAGACGTGGAGGCAGCTGGGATTCATCCTCCTCAACCCGGATTTAGGCGAATCACTACACGACCAAGAGGACTTAAACACACTGGGAATTGGGCATGCCAAACTGGGAGAAAAAAAAAAAAAAGGATCCAAGAGTGTGTAAAAGTTATCATCCAAATTTCCTGATCCAGCTAGACATTCAAATTGTCAAAAATTTGGCTAACAGATTAAGGTTATGACATCTCTTATACATATAGCTCAGGTGGGGTTTATTCGGGGCCATAGCTCTTCTGATAACATTAGGCATTTCATCAATATCATGTGGTCAGTTGCGAATGATCAGACTCCGATCACTGCCATATCACTTGATGCTGAAAAGGTGTTTGATATGGTAGAATGGGATTATCTTTAAGATTTTGGAAATGTACAGGTTTGGGAATACTTTTATTGGTTGGATTAAGTTACTTTATAGACACCCGGTAGCGCGGTACAAACAAATTGATTAATATTTTACCCTGGATAGGGGCACCCGTCAGGGTTGCACTCTTTCCTCATTATTGTTCTGTTTTGCCTTGGAGCCATCAGCAGCAGATAAGGAGGAGGATTTTCCAGAGGGTGGTGGCAGGAGGTGTGGTGCATAAGACTTTGCTTTACGCAGATTATATTTTATAATTAATCTCCAACCCTACTAGATCTATGCCTCTCCTCCACAGAATAATTAATTCCTTTTCTGAGTTCTCAGGATACAGAGTTATTTGGTCTAAATCCAATGCTTTGGCTCTATCAGTGGCTAATGGCTTTTCAGCCAAACAGGGCATTACATAGTTGGGTATTTTATTCCAGGCAAATTTGGGTGATTTAGTTAAGAGTTAATTTTGACCCTTTAATAAAAAGGTTTTCCCGCGATGTGGGCAGGTGTGCTTTATTGCATTTATCTATGATTGGGAAGGTTAATGTTATTTAAATTAATTGTATTCCAAAATTCAACTACCTGCTACAGTTTCTCCCTATCGATGTCCCCCTTTCTTATTTCAAGCAATTTGATAGCATGGCAAAGTCCTTCATTTGGAATGGTAAACACCCATATTACATTTCAATAAGTTGCACAGGCCGATTGACAAAGGTGGGCTAGGCCTACCCAAGATTACATTTTTTTATTATGCATTTGGTCCTAGACATTTGGCTCATTGTTTGCTTCCACCTGAGAGAGCTCCTCCCTGGTTCTGTATTGAACAGGAAATTCTTACCCCTATTCCGCCATTGCAAAGCCTTTCTATCAAGCTAACCGGAGAAGTTACTGTAATTTGTAACTGTACAAATTACAATTTAAACAAATTTACAGCTGAAATACATGAGATTAATGTAAGTGCTTTATAAAATTGGCCACATTCACTTCCATTTGGTTTTTGCTTTTTTTTTTTTTAAATGAGGGACAAGTTGAAATAAATCTTCCCTGAGGTCCACTTAAAATGTTAGCATAGTTTTTTTTTACCAAAACATTCATAATATCCATCCATTCATCTTCAACCGCTTATCCGAAGTCGGGTCACGGGGGCAGCTGCAGGTTTATATAGACAAACATTTAAATTTTAAATGTTTAAAATGTTTAAAAACATTTAGACAATTTTATTCCTCATGTCATGACCCCTTTAACTTGTATTGAGCCTGGAATGTGTAGCACTTTTCACAACACACATCGTTTCATAGCAGCTTTACAGAAAATCATGCTGTAACAAAAAATAAAGCAGTGATGTCTTTGTCTTAAAGTCATCATTGAACGGATTAAATTAATAACGTGATAGTAGATTATGCCTTGATGATTAATTTATTTTGCTAATATAGATAAGGGTAATTATGAACAATGAGGCAGAAATCCAAACTAAACCTCAGTCATGTGTCCCACGTCTATTGCGAGAGTGCGCGTGTGATATGAGACGGCCTCTAACACATTTGGTATTATTATGGTCAATATTACTTTTTTTTAATGATAAGACCTTTTCTCTTTGGAATGCCCAATTCCCACTACTTAGTAGGTCCTCGTGGTGACGTGGTTCTCACTTCAATCCGGGTGGCGGAGGACAAATCTCAGTTGCCTCAGCTTCGGAAACTGCCAATCCACTCATCTTATCACATAGCTCGTTGTGCATGACATCATGGAGACACCACATGCGGAGACTCATGCTACCCTCCGTGATCCATGCACAACTCACCACGCACCCCATTGAAAGCAAGAGCCGCTTATCGAGTCCATGAGGAGATTACCCCATGTGACTACCCTCCCTAGTAACCGGGCCAATTTGGTTGGTTAGGAGACCTGGCTGGAGACACTCAGCACACCATGGATTTGAGCTTGTGACTTCAGGGGTGGTAGTCACCGTCAATCCTCGCTGAGCTACCCAGCCCCCCAATACAACTGATTATTAATTCTGTAATCGAAGCATCAATGTTTCAGCATAATATCAATGTTTCTTTTTTCTCCATTTAATTTGGGTACACAACTTTTCATTTTGGATGGCATTTGCACACCCCAAATACCTTGGAGGGACACCTCAGCAAGAGGGCAGGGACTCGAACCACTAGAGCCACCCCCACTGCATGTGCCTGGTAGGTCTCATTCAGATGCTTGTTATAGTGCTCAGCTGACACAGTTCTATTTTATAGGCCAATTTATTAAAAGTGATCAAAATAATTATAATAATAGGTAAAAACTATTTAAATCTGGATCATCTGCCGTAAGTAGCGATAGGCCATTTAACATATACTGTTTGTTCTCTTAAGAGAGGTTCTCTCGTATTGCGTAAGCTAGCTTACGCTACGGGAAAGATTCATCTTTTCTGAGATATTGAAGCCAAAAAATTATCCTTAATTTTTGTATCCATTGTCAACGCAGTGCGGCAGCTGCAGACCTTGAGCGGGCTAGCTAGCGAGCTCATAGGTTGCTCTGTGGCAACTGCTGCAGCCTATAGACGAGCTTGGGCGAACTCGCATCCAATGAGAGGCGTCCGCGCGCTCACTGCATCAAAGCCCGCCAAAATGGCCGTGACTAGAGTGCATATAAGCGTAGTTCGTAGGCTGGAACCCTGATTTTCATCTCTTCAGCGAAGCTCTTCGCATCGCTGACCTGGAAGCCGCGTCGCCGTTCGAGGGGCATCAAGCAAGCGTGGACAGCACTAGAAGAAGCCGGCCGTCTCAGCCACCTTAAGCCATCCTGCGAGCTACGCCATCCGACGACGTATCCTTTTATTCAGCAAGCTAGTTCTCACGAACTATTCACAAAAGAGTACGAGCATCTTTTTCAAGATGCCTCGCTCCACTTGCGCCTCATGTCGCGCCCTTCTCAGCACAGGAGACCGCCACATCATCTGCGCTCTCTGCCTGGGACTGAGGCACGCAGAGCTCGCCCTCACTGAGGGCGGATGCGATTTCTGCGAGGAGCTACCGATGTCGACCCTGCAGGCTCGACTCGAAGCGCTCAAAGCAGAAACCGCCGCGCCGCCTTACCTTCAGCCGCGCAGGAATAAGCGCCGCTCACAAAGGCTGCCGGAAACTGTGGTTGAAGCGACTGCCTCGCCGGAGCCTCTCCCTCGAGCATCGCTTTCACCCTCCCCGCCCCCCCGGGACGCTGCTGCCATCTCGGATGACGAGGCGGAGGATAAGGGCCGCTGTTCCATCATGGCTTCGGACAGCGAGGAGTGGTCAGGCTCCCAAGCCTCCTCCTCGGCCCAGGAATCCAGCAGGACCCGCGCCGGAGTCGAAGGGGAGTTAACATGCCTCCTCACACAGGCCGTCGACCGCCTCGGGCTCGAGTGGTCACCGCCCCCTGAGCAGGCACCCAACAGACTTCGACGGCTGCTTTCTTCAAAGCCATCGCCGCTCTACACCCGCGGCCGGGCCGCTCCCTTCCTGCCGGAATTACATACGGAGCTTGCAAAGTCGTGGAACGCTCCTTTTTCAGCCAGG
The DNA here is from genome assembly GCF_025860055.1 of Xyrauchen texanus. Classification (NCBI taxonomy): domain Eukaryota; kingdom Metazoa; phylum Chordata; class Actinopteri; order Cypriniformes; family Catostomidae; genus Xyrauchen; species Xyrauchen texanus. Next base: position 40,559,530 of record NC_068299.1, read on the forward strand.
ACCCGTTCCCACGTTTCCACCTCTCTCGCGTCGGTGGACGGCGCCACTGAGAGAGGCTACTCCTCCATCCCCCCGGTCGAGGACTCGGTAGCAGCACACCTTTGTCCGCCCTCCGCGAGATGGCGTTCCAAGCCTGTGCTCCCGTCTAAGGCCTGCAGAGCGACTTCCGCCTATGTTGGCCGCGCCTATTCCGCCGCCGGCCAAGCCGCATCTGCTCTGCACTCAATGGCCGTTTTACAGATCCTACAAGCAGACCTTCTTCTGGAGTGGGATGAGAAAGGCAGGCACCCAGAGGCTGTTACTGATCTACGAAGCGCGACAGACCTCACCCTTCGCGCTACCAAAGCTGCAGCCCAAGCTCTAGGGAAGTGCATGGCCTCGCTGACTGTGACCGAGAGACACTTATGGCTAACACTAGCCGACATGGGAGAAGCAGAGCGCTCCACGTTCCTCAACGCACCGCTCTCTCTGACCGGTCTCTTCGGCTTGTTGTAGATTTTTGCCTTAATCTATGAAGAATCACTCTCAAATTCTTAGGTTTTGATTTCAGAATATTAGACTTTATTGTAACCAATAAAGCCGAGTCGGCCTGCAGAGCAACTCACTAACTCTGGCTTTCATTCACTTAAATACATCTTCACAAACAAGGTTGGGCTTATCCTTTTTTAAACATGCATTATTTGGTCAAACTCTGGTCTGACCAAATTAGGAAGTTACAGAACCACCTTTGCAAGGGATATTTTTCTCCCAGCAGTCATGAGAGCCCATATGTAATGCTTACTCTGCAAACTTTCAAAGGTCACACATAAGCAGTCATGAGAGCCCACACGTAGTGTTTACTCTGCACACTTTAAAATGTCACACATATATAGAACACACGTTCTTAAGGCCTTCATGCACATACAGCCAACTATATGTTTACATGTCAGATATAACTGATAAAATCTCCTACATATTCCCCCCTTTGTGACTTTTTAGAGTCACATTCCTGAGTGCAGTTTCATAATTCAGTCGCTTTTGCTATGCTATCTAGTGACTCAATTAAGTCTCACCATTGCACTACCAATGACCCCATTATGCAACCGCACTCCGGTGGAGATTACAGAACCAAACATCTCTACTCAAATTGTCTCGAGAGCAGAGTAAAAGATTCTGTCTCCATTTCCTTTTAATATACAACATGTTATAATCCTAATTGTCCAATTGGTTCAGCTTGATTGTGATGGATTAGTTTACTGGTGTTTGCCATAGTCTTAAATCATCCATCATATCATTAAAGTGTAACGCAGATGTCTTCAACCCAGATACTTTACGTACCGTAGAGGGCCACCCATTGGGGAGAGGTTAGGCTAACACTTTCACCCAGGGTATGGCTCATCTTTTATTCATCTTCTTCGTCTTCGTTTGAAGTGCTTGACTCCTCATCCAATGTTTGTGAATCCCAATTTGGTTTTTCAATCCAACCCTGATGCTCTACTATAACTCTACCATTATCTTGACATCTTAATAATTCCATTTGCTTAACTGTGGCTTTAATAACTAATGACCTTAATAAAGGCAGCATACAACAAAATACTAACACTCCTATTACTATTGCAATTCCCAAAAACATTCCTAATTTAGCAAACCATGCTCCCCATGCTCCTAATTTTAAATCGAGCCAATCCCACATTTGGTTATCCCTTCCAGCATTTGCTTTAACTTCGGTTCTTAAGCCTTTTAACTTAATCATGACTTCACTAAATGTTCCTCCTGGTGCAGTATTGTTTGGTATGAAAGTACAACACTGATCTCCAAACATAACACACACACCCCCTTGTTTTGCCAATAACCAATTAAGAGCCTGTCTGTTTTGCCATGTCATTCTACTTGTTTCATGTACTTGCTCTCCTAAAGCAGTTAAAGCATCATCAGTGTAATTAATAAATCTTTGTTGATTATAGTAAATATAATTGATCCACTCTGTATTCTTATTTTGTGTAATCCAAATGAATATTGATTCTAGCCCTGCTTTGACCTCATCTCTAGCCTTAAATTCATTGGGTATACCCCTAGGTTGACCAATTGAGTCTAAAAACACATTAGGGTCTGTTTTATATGCTCTTTTCGTTCTGTTTCTATCTTCCTTTATAAATTGTCCTGCTTCCCACTGTGCCATTGTAATTTCCTGAATCAATCGTACTCTAACACATATCCCTTTCCATCCTAGTGGTAACGATGCCATAAGTTGTTCTTTCCCACAAACCCAGAAAAAATCTGCCACCACTAGTGTTTGATCTTCATACAATTCTATCGATGGTAATGCTATAGTTTGATTCTCACACTTTTCTTGATTTATTTGTATTCCCTTCCTTAATCCTTGTGCTTGCAGTTCTGGGGCTCTTACAGGTACATCTGAGTTCCAAGCATTTGTTTTATCTAGGTTCCATGTTATAGCACACTTTCCCATGAATTCTCCCAAATCATGAACTCCTTTAGGTTTACTATAACACTCATACTCTTGGCTATAATCTATGTCATACCATTTTGGGATTTCTACTTTTCCTTTTTTTAGTTTAATATTTTCTTTTATATCCCCATATCTACACCAATCCCCCCAATGCGGTTTATTGAAGTGATCCTTAAGAATGGAATTTCCCAGAAATGCCAAACATTCTGCTGGGCAGTATGGTCTAACATGCTTTCTTAAATGTTTAAATTAAAAGTTTCTATTAAAGTTGGCACATTTTTGATAGTCATGTTGATTTGGAATTACTGTTACCTTATTTAGGGGTGATTTGGAGCATAGTAGGCAGTTTTCCATACCTATTTCTCTCGCTGTAAAAGTTGCCCATTCATACCATTCATTATTTTGTGCTGTTTCCCATAACCTATCTATTTTCCTAATATTTCCATTACTCTCAACCTTATTTTCAATGTTTCTACGTTGTTTTGATATCCTTTGTGTTTTACCTAATTCTTCATTTGTTTGCGTTATTTCTGAATTGCTACTAGGTTTGACTGAGGGCTGAAAAATCAATGATAGGGAAGTCTGGTTGAGCTCCTGAGTAATAATGTTGGCTGTGGCTTGAGCTTGCATTGCCAGATGCAATAGGTATATGATGATTATCACAAATGTTATGGGATTAATTTCTATTGTTTTCTTGATCTTCTCTGCTTTGCTCCACTCCCTGTGTAACTTTTTCTGAACTTTCAGCATTCTGTACCTTTTCCTCTTGTGTCTCTGGTCTTACCACACTTTCTTTTGTACTGTCGGGATCAAGTTTTTCTCCTTCTCCTTCCTTACTTACTTTGGGTACCCTTGTACAGTGGTTCAAATGATACCAGGTGGTACTTCCTTCCACTTGGACCGCTGTTGGAGTAGCTGTTACCACTTTGTAAGGTCCCTCTCTCCTGGGCTCATTCCACTTTCTTCTGAATACTCTTAAATAGACCTGATCTCCTGGAACGACTGGACAAGATGTCTCTGTCTCTTTTTCAGGCTCTTTTCTCTTTTCCTGTAAATAGATAGCTTTATGTATTGCAGTTAGTTTTTTCATATATGACCTCAGTTCCATTTGCAATTGCTCTAGAGGAGGTCCTTTGTACGGTCCTCTGCAATATGGCACAGGCATGGGTCGACCCGTAAGCATTTCATGCGGTGTTAAATGCGTGCTTCTGTTAGTTTGCATGCGATAACTCATTAGCGCAAGAGGTAGAGCATCAATCCAGTTGAGTTTAGTACTTTCACATATTTTGTTAAGTTTGGCCTTGAGGGTACCATTTACCCTTTCCACCAACCCTTGAGATTGTGGGTGGTAAACACAGCCTAACCTCTGTTTTATTCTCAGTTGCTGTAATACTTGCTTTACAGTTTTTTGAATAAACGCTGACCTGTTATCTGAACTTATTTCTGATGGTATTCCAAATCTCGGGATTACTTCTCTTGTTAGAAATTTAATAACTGTTCCTGCCCCCTCATCTGCTGATGGTATTGCTTCTACCCATCTGCTAAATCTGTCTATTACCACAAGCATGTATCTTTTGCCTTGTACTCGCTTTATCATGTCCACATAATCCATTACTAAGTGTTTGAATGGTCCTTCTGGTATTGGTATGTGGCCTATCGGTGTGGTTGTTCCTTTCCTAACATTGTTTTTGGCACAAATTTCACATGTGGACAGAAATTCGTCTATCATTGCATGTAAGTACGGTGACCAATATCCTTGCTGTTTAATTTTCCTTACTACTTCCCCCCTTGCGCAATGGTCAAATCCATGCGCATCTGTAATAAGTATATTCAATAGCGTAGTTGGTGCTACTATCTGTCCTTCATGTGAACGCCAAATATCTTGTGTGTCTTTTGTTGCTCCTCTTTGATGCCATATTGTCTGTTCATATGGACCTGCTTGTTGTTGAATTCTAATTATATCCTGTAGCTGAGGTTGTGGTTCTATTAAAATTGTTGGAGCTAATACTGCAACTTTACATCCTGATGCTTTTTTAGCTTCTAAATCAGCTGTGTTGTTACCCTTAATGATATAATTGTTTCCTTTTTATGAGCCTGACATTTGATAACAGCTAATCGCTTTGGTAACATCATGGCAGAAATTAACTGTACTATGTGTTGAGTGTGTTGGATGGGAGTCCCATCACTCTTTTTGAAACCTCTTTGTTTCCACACCGCCCCAAATAGATGACATACACCATGAGCATAAGCTGAATCAGTAAAAATATTTGCTATTTGTCCTCTTGCTAATTGGCATGCAATTGTGAGTGCTTTTAATTCCGCTAATTGAGCAGAACATGGCTGTACACAATGTTGGGATATTACTGGTATAAATTCGTCCTTGTCTTGCTTTATTATTGAATATCCTGTATGAGTTCCTGTATAATCTCTAAAACTGGAACCATCAACAAAGTAAATTACTTCTGCTTCAGAGATCGGTGTTGACTCAAGATCCGGTCGTAGCCTAGTGAATGCCAATGAGTTAGCCACACAATCATGTGGCTCACCTTCAAAATCCAGAGGAATCAATTCAGCTGGATTGATTGTATTACATCGCTTAATGGTAACATCTGGATACGTCAGTAGTGATGAGTATGCTAAAATACGGGCTTGCGTTAAAACAAATTTTCCTTGTTCTAGCAACTCTACAATTTTATGATGCGTGTAAATGATTACAGGGTACCCCATAGTCAACGTGGATGCCTTCTCATAAGCAAAATATAATGCTGCAAGGCCTTGTTGGTAACATGGTGGGTAACCTTGTGCTACATTGTCCAACTTAGTGCTATAGTATGCTATGGGTTGTTTTTTCCTGCCACTACATGTCTCTTGCATCAATACAGCTGATGCATAGCCATCAGTTCTGTTTGACACATACAGGTGAAATGGTATAGTGTAATCAGGAGTACAAAGGGCAGGTGCTTGTTGTAATTCTTTTTTTATAGTTCAAATGATATCATTGCATCTGCATTCCATTGTAATTTAGTATTTAACTTTTGCAATCCTGCTTGTTTCATGATCTCTCTTAGTGGAGCTGTTTTTACTGCATATCCCTCTATCCAATCAGAACTAAATCCTGTCATTCCTAGAAAGGTCATCATCTGCCCTACTGTTTGTGGCAATGGTGTTTTACTTATGCCTTCTAAATGATTTGGAGCTATCGCTTTTGTACCATATGAGATCAGTCGTCCTAAGTATTCCACTTGTGTCTGGCAATACTGTAGTTTTTCTTTGGATGCTTTATGACCTCCTTGTGCTAACCTAGTAAGCACTTTAATAGAATATTTATGACACTGTTCCACTGAGGTGGAGCAGATCATTAAATCATCTACATACTGCAGCATTACGCTGTCTATTGTTAGGTCTTCTAAGTCAGCTTTGAGAACTTGATTAAATATATGTGGTGAGTGTTTAAATCCTTGTGGCATTCGTTTGTATGTATACTGTTTTCCATTGTATGTAAATGCAAATAAGTATCTACTTTCCTTTGCCACAGGAACACTGAAAAATGCAGAACATAAATCAATTACGGTAAAGTACTTGGCATTAGGTGGGACATTTGTCAGCAGCGTGTGTGGGTTTGGAACATCAGCTGGCCAATCTTCTACTATATCATTTATTGCTCGTAAATCATGTACTAGACGCCACTTAGATTTGTTTGCTTTGATTACAGGAAAAATTGGAGTATTACAATAACTGTTTGTTTCCACCAATACTCCTGCTTTTACTAAACCATCTATAGTGTCTTTTATGCCCGTTTCAGCTTCAGGCTGCAATGGGTACTGCGATTTTCTTGGCAGACGTGCACCTGGCTTAAGTCGTATTCTTATTGGATTGGCTGACTTTACCAATCCTACATCTGTGTCATGCTGAGACCATATCTCATTTGGTACCTGACACTCCAATTCTTGAAATAGTTCAGTATGAATAGTCTCTTCTAATTTGTGTGTTGTCATCATTGGAGTTTGTAGTTTGTCATTGATGACTACTTCCTGTGGACTACCCACTAATGATGTCCCACACACAATTTTTATGTAGTTTTTGTCAGTAGAATGGAAAATCAATGGATTTATTGTTGTTTCCCATTGGCACTGTTTAGCTTTTATCATCATTGGCCCCAAATGTTTTGCACTTGAATTTTTACCTACATATAGAGATACATGTGGAGCGGAATCTGTAATATTGAACCACTTTTTTACAAATTCATTCTCTGTTATATTTAAAGCTGCCCCCTGTTTACCTATTATGATGTATTGGGAGGTTATTTCGATTTTTTGTTCTTTCCTTCCTGCCATTTCTTTTCTATGTCTGCATCTCTCTCAGGATCGTATATCATTGTACAGTGAAATTCTGATCTTGGCAACTGTGCTTCTGGAATCTGTGTTTCAATGAATTTTCCCCATTTATTTATTATTAGTCTCATGTTGTTTTCTATTTGTCCTATCCAGTACACATTTGCTTTTGGCTCAGAAATCATCATTTGAGTTTCTACTCCCTGTAAATCTATATACACTCCGTCTGGAGAACACAAAATTTGAAGTTCCATTTTACACAATGCATCTCTTCCTAATAAATTAACCGGTGTCTGATGTGATACTAGGATAGGTATGGTTGCCGTTTTATTTTTAGTTTGTAGACAAACTGGAGAGGTCATTGGAATTAGCTGCATTTGTCCCGAGAATCCTACTGTCTTTGCAAATTTTCCAGACAAGGGGAGATGTGAGGCATAATTTGAATTTACACATGTGTAAACTGCTCCTGTGTCTACTAGCATTGGTATTGTTTTTCCCTCTATTTTAACCTGCAACATGGGTTCCTGATCAGCATTGGTTGTTAATATTGGAAGCTGACTCTCCCCTATAGGATTCTCTGGGCATCCCTAATATCTTTAATCTGGTCCCCTCCAAGTATTTACTGGGCCTTGACCTACACCCCTATAGGGCTGATGCCAACTCCCCCCTCTTCCACCCCCAGGTGACCGTTGCCATGAATTTTTTGGGCACTCCCTTTTTTGATGTCCAAGTTCTCCACATATCCAGCACTTTTTGCTTATTATTTTCTCCATATATTTTGGTCTTGCTTCCCATCCCATCATCTCTGGTTGCTGAGCATAAACATTGATTACAGGCGCAGGGCCCTGGTGTGTATTTTTAGGAATAGTTGTAACTGGATTCCATTGCATGTTTGGTGTTGAAGCATTCACAGGAGTCAGTACTGTCATTTGCTCTGATTCTTCCTTCTTTACGGTAGCTTGAATCTTTTTCTTGTTCTTTTGTATCAATTCTTCCAGCTGTAACTGTGTTAGTTTTTTCTGTAGTTCTTTCTCTTGTATTTTTAACTTTTGTTCATTTTTTCTGTATTGTTCTACTGCATGAGTCACATGATCACAAAACTCCTTGTGTGTTTTGGAGGTTAAGCCGACCACGTCTTCCAGCCTGCTCTTTACAGTTTCTGGCATGGCATCTATTACAGCATTTCTGAACAACGTAGCTATTAATGAGTCTCCTTCTGGATTCCCTTCAGTCTCTTGTTTCCATTTGTTTAGTTGTTTCTGAACATATGCGATTGGGTTTTCTGTTTCCCCAAGCTGTTCCCCTTTTAATGCCTTAGGGTCTATTCTGGTTGGATATTCATTACGCATTGCCTGCCACACTGCTGGACGGTATTCATCAAAAGCAGTTCCATCCATATAATAAGAATCCACAGCTCTATCAAGATCTGATGCTTGAAGGATTTTCACCATTTCAGCTCCTCCTATAACTTTTGCCAGGAGTGCTTTAATGTCCCCAACAGATAACAGTTTGCCCATTGTTTGTTCTTCAAGCACTCTTATCCACTTTCCAGCCCCCTGGTGGATATCAGGGAGGCGAGCGACAAGCCCATCAAGGTCCTGTGTAGCCCAAGGCACATAATGTCCCTGCGTACCCTTAATCAAAATTGGGAGTTGCTGCGCCAAAGGTCGTAACCTATGCTTCTCCCTTCCCTTGATCCAATGTCCATCATCACATGACAACTCCTCTTCACTGTCCCTGTCCTCTGTTTCTAATAATCTGCTTCTGGTTTTAACCAATTTATCCGTATCTTGTATTAATTTCTCTGTTTCTTTAACTTTCCTATTTATTTGTGCTTCTATTATTTGCGCTTCTGCTTGTATTTCCTGTTCTTCACTTCTTATTTGTCCTAATGTTTTGTCATATAATGTTTCTTTATTTAACTGTGTTTTCATTTCTTGTAACGCTGTCCTTGCTTGATCATAACAATCTAATGATAGACTCTTCTCACTAGACCTGAATCTTTTTTGGTCTTGCCCCTAATTTTGTAAGTGTTTCTTTTTCAAACTGCACATTTCCTTCCATTTGCATTTCTCCTAAAACTTCTACAGTTCCCTTGAGCATTGGGAATTGACCTTCTGAGGGTATTTTTGGAGGTGATTTAACAAGGGTCTCTTCTGCTTTTTTATTCATTTCTTTTTCTGTCTCTTTTAATATTTTTCTAGTCTGTCTTGTGGTTTTTAGAGCATTTTCTCCTTCTTTTTTAAACAATATCAGTACTTCTCTCTCTCTCTCTTTTTGCTTCTCTCTTCTTACTCTTGTTACTTTCTTTAGGTCTATAATTTTTTATCAATGTTTCCATCTCCTCGCACAAAGCTACATCAAATGTCCCATCTTTTGGCCATTTTGTTATCATATTTTTAGTTCTTTTTTGCTATTTGTTTGAGAGTTTATCTATAAGTTCTTTACACAGCGGATATTTTAATCCTAATATATCTACTGGAGTTGCTGCCATAATTTTTATTTTTTATAACAACCTTTTGTTTTAATATCCACTTTAATATCCACTTAATCCATTGACTTTTGTTTTAAAACCGTATACTGGACTCAAAGCTTTTAATTATTTTCCTTGTTATTGTTTTTGAGTTATCAAACTATTTTTAATTTCTTTATCATTGTTTAATTTTTTTTTTTTTTTTTTTTTTTATTTCAATTTACATTTTTATTGTTGTTTATTCCTGTGCTTTAAATGTTAAACTTTAAGCACAGATATCTCTTTGGACTTCTATATGAAGTTCACTTGTCTTTTGTGACTGTCTAGTTCAGAAAATATTTTTACCGTCAGCTGCCAACTGCTAGTTCTAAAAAAAAACTTACAGCTGAGAGTTAATTTTCTATTCACGCAGCAATGACTCCCTCTACTGGTTACACATGTTACACTATGTCAGATTTTAGTTTTCTATGTGTTTTCTATGGAATTTTTCTTCCACAGTTTTATGAGACAGCTTTCATTTCCAACATTCATTCAACATATAAATGACAAACTGTCTTTATGGAACAACTTTACTTCATTCGCCTTTGTCTCTTATTCATTTATTGTGCTCATATTATATCCACACAGTGTTCCTTTTATGGTCAAGGACTAATCACACATTTAATCCCTGTACCAGACTTATATTTTATTCAGTCATACTTTTTATACACATTCACTCTGCACACTCTTTGATCCCCAATTATTTTTACAAGCACAGAAATGTTACACTTATTACAAACACAAGGCCTTTATAAACACTGAGCTCTCAACAAACACACTAAATGTTGCAATTATTATTATTCCTATCTTAAGTACCCTGCAGGATTTATTTTATTTATTTACTTTTCAATCTTTTATTCAGACTTTTTATATATTAATTTTTCCAAGAACGTTATCCGCATTTATGCCTATTTAGACCTCAAATATTAATACTGTTCAAGAGCATTCTCTAATATTAATACTGTTCAAGAGCAACATATATGCCTATTTAAACCTCTAATATTAATATTATTCAAGAGCATTCTCTAATATTAATACTTTTCAAGAGCAACATATATGCCTATTTAAACCTCTAATATTAATACTATTCAAGAGCATTCTCTAATATTAATACTTTTCAAGAGCAACATATATGCCTATTCAAACCTCTAATATTAATACTATTCAAGAGCATTCTCTAATATTAATACTTTTCAAGAGTAACATATATGTCTATTTAAACCTCTAATATTAATACTATTCAAGAGCATTCTCTAATATTAATACTTTTCAAGAGTAACATATATGCCTATTTAAACCTCTAATATTAATACTATTTTTAAACTTTATCTTCTCCCTATTTACTGCTATTGCACCTACACCCTTACCAGTAAATACAGACAGATCATTGCATGCAATTATGTCTTCTGGAATCAAAACCCTTTATTCTTTTTTATCCTTTTTGGTTTAGAAGAGCTTTCTGAGCGTTCTTACCACCACAGGCAAACTGGCAAGTAACACAAACGTTTATAAGCAAAATAAGCTTACCTCTTAATGGTGGCCACCGTGTTTGTGTTTGCCTTCCCAGCCAGCCCGCGATGTAACGACTCTGCTCTCTTCTGTCCCTGTTCGGGCGCCAATTGTTGTAGATTTTTGCCTTAATCTATGAAGAATCACTCTCAAATTCTTAGGTTTTGATTTCAGAATATTAAACTTTATTGTAACCAATAAAGCCGAGTCGGCCTGCAGAGCAACTAACTAACTCTGGCTTTCATTCACTTAAATACATCTTCACAAACAAGGTTGGGCTTATCCTTTTTTAAACATGCATTATTTGGTCAAACTCTGGTCTGACCAAATTAGGAAGTTACAGAACCACCTTTGCAAGGGATATTTTTCTCCCAGCAGTCATGAGAGCCCATATGTAATGCTTACTCTGCAAACTTTCAAAGGTCACACATAAGCAGTCATGAGAGCCCACACGTAGTGTTTACTCTGCAAACTTTAAAATGTCACACATATATAGAACACACGTTCTTAAGGCCTTCATGCACATACAGCCAACTATATGTTTACATGTCAGATATAACTGATAAAATCTCCTACAGGCTCCGCGGTGAGTGACATTGTTGACCGCTTCTCAGAAGTCCAGAAAGCCACCCAAGCCATGAACCTCTTCCTGCCGCGTCGCGCTAGCTCCTCTGCAGGCCGCTCACGCGATCAGCCTCCTGCACGAGCCTCTTCACAGCGCCCAGTTCAACAAACTCAGACTTCTCAGCGTCGACAGGGCGGCCGCCCTCGATCACGCTCAGACAGCCGCCGCAGACCGCCGCCCCCGCAGGCCTCGATTTAAGGTAACGCTGAAACCAGAGCAACCGAAGACTTCCTAACTTTGTTGAACAAGCGGCGGCTCAGTCCGCCGCGGCCGGACCACCGTCAAAGCTTTGCCCCTGTCAGTCCCCTTCTCTCAGGCTACTACAGTGGTGAATTTAGCAGCCAACAAGCCGGTGACACTGCCCGCTTGCCTGCACTCAAGCGCCGTTTTCACGGCGAAGCAAATAAATCTTGTAAAGAGCAAACATGTCTTATGTGTAGAAAAAGTGCCCACAACCCAGTGTTCGCCCCTACACACAAGCATAACACATCCCGTGCCCCTATCAGAGCACGCTCTCATAAAGCGATTACTGAACCGCTCGAGCGTCAGAGTCAATGAAGGTGCCCACAAATGCGTCGCGCGCCCATTCTCCGCCCGCTCTGTCACACGACCAGCCCTATGTGTAGAAAATGTGCCCACAATCCAGTGTTCACTTCTGCACACAAGCACTGCATGTCTCGTGTCCCCACCAGAGCACGCTCACATAAAGCGATTACTGAACCGCTCGGCGTCAGAGTCAATGAAGGCGCCCACAAATGCGTGCGCGCGCCCATTCTCTGCCCGCTCTGTTACACGGCCAGCAACCATTCCTCTGCGTGTAAGTCCCGTGCCCATGACTATGCTTGCGCATCACGTAAGACAGATGTGACTCTTTCCCCATTCATTCCAATCGGGAAGTCACTCACAAAACAGCCTGTTCATGCTGTCTGCGAGCAATCATGCATGAACACACTAAACGCGCTCACACATTTTGTTCAGCGCTCTGTGTGCGGCAATCAGAGCGAATTGGCCATTCACCCTCTAGCGTTATGCTTCAAAGCGTGGGAAGCTATTCCAGGGATATCCAAGTGGGTGTTAAGCACAATACAACAGGGCTATTTGCTACAGTTCGATCGCCGCCCCCTCGCTTCAGAGCGCGGCTCGAAACCACTGTGAACACGGAAGCAGCGTGCATGCTTCGTTCAGAAATAGCAATCCTTCTGTGCAAAGGGCCATAGAAAAAGTGCCACCCTCTCTGAGCGAGTCGGGGCTTTACAGCCGTTATTTTCTTGTTCCCAAGAAAGACGGCGGCCTCAGACCCATATTAGATCTCAGGGTTTTGAAAAAGGTGCTTGCAAAAAGACCGTTTAAAATGCTTACAATCAGGAAACTCCTCGCGCATGTGCGCCAGGGGACTGGTTTATTTCTCTCGATCTGAAAGATGCATACTTTCAGATTCAGATAAATCCCGTCACAGGCCATTCTTGAGATTCAGCCGACGGCCAGGTTTATCAATACACCGTCCTTCCGTTCGGCCTGTCCTTAGCACCCCGTACTTTCACGAAGTGCATGGATGCGGCGCTCGCACCCCTGCAGAGTCAGGGTTTGCGAATTCTGAACTATTTGGACGACTGGCTGATTAAGGCTCAGTAACATATGGAGCTTCTGTCTCACAGAGCAGTTCTCCTCAGCCATCTGAACAGTTTGGGTCTTGCAGTCAATTGGACCAAGAGCTCACTACAGCCCAGTCAGACCATTTCCTTCCTGGGAATAGAACTAGACTCCGTGGCAATGACGGCTCGCTTATCTACACAGCGCGCACGCCGTGTTCAGCGACTAGCCGCATCTTTTCAGATGAACAGCCTCACGCCTCTGAAGAAATTCCAGAGAGTGCTAGGTTACATGGCCTCAGCCGCAGCAGTACTTCAGCTGGGTTTACTGCACATCGCCCGCTTCAGCATTGGCTAAACACCGCGCCTCTCGCCGGGCTTGGGCCACAGGCCACCAGCCCATCAAGGTGACTCAGACCTGTATATCAGCTCTGCAGCCCTGGACAGTGGCCGAATGGTATCAGCGGGGAGTGACAATGGGAGCTGTATCTCGCCGAAAAGTCATCTCGACAGGCGGCGTCCAACACGGGTTGGGGCGCGGTCTCGCGAGGGCTCTCCAGTTTTCGGCCTATGGTCAGTTCAGGAAAAGCTCCTTCACATAAATTGTCTGGAAATGATAGCGGTCGAGTACGCGCTCGTGCGCTTTCTCCGGTCATTCAGGGTCACCACGTCCTGGTCCGTTCGGACAACAGATCTGTGGTATCCTACCTAAACCGTCAGGGCGGTGTCAGATCCAGGAACCTCTTCCATCTTACAAAGCGCATACTGAGTTGGTCCCAGTGCCACCTGCGCTCGCTGAGGGCGACGCGCGTGCCAGGCCACCTGAACGGCGGCCCGGACAGACTGTCCAGAGACAATATTCCCCAGGGGAATGGTCCCTGCACGCTCAAACAGTCCAGGCGTTATGGCACCTATTCGGCAGAGCAGAGATAGACCTCTTTGCGTCCAAAGAGAACTCTCACTGCCCAATATTTTTCTCGAGCGAGGACACGCTGGCCCAGGACTGGCCCAGGCGCCCGCTTTACGCCTTCCCTCCTGTCTCGCTATTGCCACAGGTAATGCAGAGGATCAGGAAGCGGCGTCACTCGGTGCTACTCATAGCCCGCGTTGGGAGAATCAGACATGGTTCCTTACGCAGCTGTCACCGACAGCGCGTGGCCCATCCCAGTGAGAGCAGATCTCCTCTCTCAAGCTCGCGGCACAATCTGGCATCCCCACCCAGAGCTGGCGCTGCATGCGTGGGTGATCAGCGACTACCCATCGCTCTGCCAGAAGGAGTAATAAACACCATCATACACGCTAGAGCCCCTTCCACAAGAAGACTCTATGCGTCAAAATGGTCTGTGTTCTCAAAATGGTGCACCGACAGAGACCTGGACCCGCGGACATGTGGGGTGTAAGTCAGCTGCTTGTATTTCTACAAGAGCTGCTGGATAAGGGCAAATCCCCATCCACGCTCAAAGTGTATGTGGCGGCCGTTGCGGCGTTCAGCTGAACCCCTGCACAGCCAGTCATGGGGTAAAAGCGAGCTGGTCATCCGGCTTCCTCAGGGAGCTAGAAGGATGAACCCCAGCGCCCCATCGGTTCCTATCTGGGATCTTTCTATAGTTCTCGAAACTATGAAAGCCCCCCTTCGAACCACTTCAATCCGTGGATTTGAAATACCTTTCACTCAAAACCGTTTTCTGACTGCCCTGTCATCAGTCAAACGTGTGGGAGACCTTCACGCGCTGTCTGTCAGCTGCGTGTCTTGAGTTTGGACCAAGTGACTCCAAGGTCATTTTAAAGCCTAGACACGGCTATGTTCCCAAGGTGATCGGTACTCCTTTCAGAGCACAGGTCATTTCCCTATCGGCGCTGCCAGCATCCGATAGCTGAGCGTAGCGCCAATCTCCTTTGCCCGGTCAGAGCACTGAGATTGTATACTGCGCGCTCCGCTGCTTTCAGGCGCTCGAGCAGCTTTTCGTTTGGTTCGAGGGCGCACCAAAGGTCTCGCCGCCTCGAAACAGACACTATCTAGATGGATAGTGGACGCTATTGCTGCTGCATACGCGTCAAAAGACCTGCCATGCCCGTTGGGCATTAGGGCTCACTCCACTAGAGGCATGGCATCCTCGTGGGCATGGTCCAGCGGGATTTCCATTCACGACATATGTGTGGCAGTGGGATGGACTTCCCCCTCCACCTTTGTCAGATTTTACAATATGGAAGTGCCCGCTCTGCAGGCAAAAACTACTAGCGGTTTAATACGCTACAGCTCCCCTGGTGAGCTGCACTGATGGGACACATTCCACACAGACCGGCACCGCCGCTCTGTCGTTCCCTTCCCACTATGTGCTTATGTATTACACAATCAATGACCCGCATTCTTGCCGGCCAAATATTATTTCCCCACTCATAAGGGCTCCCCGGTCCCCCTTAATTTCCTGGGGCTCATACAGTGGATGCTTGGCCGCATGGCGTTGACAATGGGTTCCCGTAAGCGTAAGCTAGCTTACGCATACTGAGAGAACCTCTCGTAAGAGAACGTATCGGTTACCTAACGTAACCTCGGTTCTCTCTAGATGAGGAACGAATATTGTGTAGCCGGCCGTGCTTTCGCGCCACGGCGACTTTTCAGCTTCAGTCAATGAAAACCAGGGTTCCAGCCTACGAACTACGCTTATATGCACTCTAGTCACGGCCATTTTGGAAGGCTTTGATGCAGTGAGCGCGCGGACGCCTCTCATTGGATGCGAGTTCGCCCAAGCTCGTCTATAGGCTGCAGCAGTTGCCACAGAGCAACCTATGAGCTCGCTAGCTAGCCCGCTCAAGGTCTGCAGCTGCCGCACTGCGTTGACAATGGATACAAAAATTAAGGATAATTTTTTGGCTTCAATATCTCAGAAAAGATGAATCTTTCCCGTAGCGTAAGCTAGCTTACGCAATACTCGTTCCCTCATCTAGAGAGAACCGAGGTTACATTAGGTAACCGATACGTTTCATTAAGTAATAAGCGAAAACATGGCAATGATTCCCCCACAGTAACATTCATAGCCGATCCTTTTGTTATGCTAGTATGGCTTTAAACACAATATTTCTGTCACACTGCCTGCCTGCCTGCGAGAAGTTAGGAGATTCTCTGCAGCGAGCAAATAAACTGTGAAAATAAAATAATGTGGAATTACCGCTGATAATTTTCTACAGTTATCAACCAATTATGTACCAGCCACACATATATAGTTTATCTGGGCTATGTTGTGTTTGGACTAATTTTAATCAGGACCATCTGCAGTAATGAATGAACGGCCACTTACCATATTCTGTTTCATGAAGTAATAAGTGTAAACACAGTGTATGAACTATGATTCAAGGCACACAACTCATGCTGATTTTGCAGTATGAAGTATATATACTGTAAGTAATATGCACATTTTTAGTCGACATTACTACCTGGTTCACCTATTACAAAAAGTGCTGTACATAACAGAGCACCTGTGCAGAATACTGTATGCCACAATGCGCTTGTTTGAGCTTCCATCCAGCATGATGAATAGGGTTGCAACGGTATGAGATTTTCACGGTATGATAACAGTCTCAGAAAATATCACTGTTTCACGGTATTACACAATTACTATTATCAGTGAAAACAGAAGGCTTATTTTATTTAATTTTGAGCGAACACTTTATTATAATTGAAACTTGAAACCATTTATTTTAAGTATGTGTAAAAAGTCTCCCTTTTGAAATTAAAATAAATAGAAAAAATAAGAAAGCTAACAGAATTATAATAAACAGAATTATAAACATGATAAAAAATAGCATGTAACTATAACATGTTATATAACTAAAGCATGTTAGTTTACATGTTATCATAGCATGTTAAATGAACTACTAAATATATTCATGTAAAATCCTGAAACAAATTGGTAAAGTTGATGTGTGTAATTATTAATATTTTGTAACTATTTTGGTAAAGGGGCCACATTGTATTACATTTGAGATACAATGTTCTGCATTGATTTGGATTTGATATCTTTTAAGCCCAAAAATAGTTATTATCTGAAGTGTGTCTGTGACTAGTGAGACTATTCTGCAATTGCCTAAAGTATTATATTGCTCTACAAAAGTATAGATACTTTTCTATCAGGCATTAAAAAACTAAAAGGCTGAGCTTATACATTTATTTTACCATCTCTCCTTCCCTGTTGATTTATTATTCAATTCAACACTCTCTACATCAGGGGGCTGTTTTAATAAAAATAAAAAAATGAAATTTATAGAACTTTTAATGTTTGGGCAAAGCGGGCGAGTTTACTTCTTTATTTTTGTTTTCTAAAACATTACCCGTTTACATGCTAAAAGGGTCATGATGCGGGTCTCCATGGTTTGACTTTCAGCTCACAACTGAATAACACAGGCTGCATGACTATGATAAATGATTACTGCAAGTGTTAGATTAACATACAGGTGCAAAGGGACTTCAACGTTTCTAAAAATACATATACATATTCGTCTCTGGCTTGATTTTGCTCGCATGTCAATGATTGCCCCTCAGTGTGTCAATGATGCCAAGATCTACTTTTATATTTAATCACTGAGAATGTTTACCTGCAAAATTAGTAGCACCAAACATCACAAGCAGCCTCAAGAATGGACAAAGAGTATCCGTATAACACTTTTCCTTGAGCAGAGGACTACAGATCGCCAAGTTTGCTCAAAGGGGAAAGCGAGAGACAGAAATAGCGCACTTGCGTGCATGGTTGCCATGCCATGGTTGGGGTGTTGCGTCTCTTATCTGGCAACCCCGAACATGTTTACGATAAATGAGCCGCGGGCCACATTAAACCATGTGAAGGGCCTGATCCAGCCCAAGGGCCGTAAATTGCCCATGTCTGCTTTAGCTGTTTGCGAGATTATCATTAAATCTGCCTCGGCAGTCCTAAATAGTCTATCACTTGGGCGGCCGCCGAAATATCTTCAATGGGAGAACCATAGCGGCCCAGTCCGAATAGACCAGATGAGAAAGACTGCTTTAACTCACACACACACTCACTCAAGTCAGACCCCCTGCCTCGCTTCTCTCTGACATTTTCTCCGCTGCGTGTGTGTGTATCGCAAGTTGAAGAGTCTGACAGGCAGACAAGGAACGAAGGAGATGCGCACGCGCATATGGGATTCTCTGTCTGGTTGCATTTTTTTCTCAAAGCAAATGTACATGGTATGATAACCGTAAATTTTCAAACCGTGGTATACCGTGAAACCGGTATACAGCTGCAACCCTAGTGATGAATTAACCAAAAGTTCCATCTCTCTTTCTTGACTCATTGTTGGATCAGACTGTCAAAATTTAAAACTAATTGAACCACCTGAAACCACACATGCAAACATCAAACACTCCTGGGGGCTGAAACCATTGAATGTGGTCAGTCCAAATATTGTTTCAGAAATATTATTTTTAGAAACTAAAGTGGTCATACAATCAGAGTAACAGAATTAAAGTGTTATAGCAAAGCCAAGTGTGTCATTCTCAAAATCTATTTAAACAGCAAACACACTTTATATAGGCCTGTGTGTGATTTTTTTTTTTCATATGCGTGGTTTCAGTTGGTTCTAAATGTCATCCTAAATTTAGAAAAAAATTAAGTGCAGACCTATAGATGCATCTTGATTTTTGAGTGAATCTGTGCAATGTTATGAGATTATGCAATGACATTGTAACAGTGTAGCATAGTACTGTTTGAAGCTTTTATCATATCTATTTCAAACATTGCCATGCATTCTGCTTAAAGAGTGAAGTAGTCACCATACCCCCACAGTGCCTGCAATGAGTTTCCTAAACTGCTCTTTCTTCTTCTTCTCTCCAGCTTTTTGAGACAGTAGGCTGAAGGGTCTTCTGATCAAACAGCTCCAGAGCCTCTGCTTGGACATCAGGTATTTGATTCATGATGGCACGCAGCTCAACATATCGAGGCCTCTGTGGACAAAATCAAAATTAAGACCACACTGATCATGCATTAAATCTTCTCACCAATGCATCAAGTCATTTCACATTTCAAAATGGGAGACCATAGTAAATGTTATTGCAGTGTTCCCTGTAGCTCCTACAGAAAAATAAAAAATCTCCAATATTACATTTCAACAGAGGAAAAGTGAAGAGCGATGGATTTCAGCAGTCAGAAAAGAAGTAGGTGCCAAAAATACCATCTCTCCTTCAGCAATTGTATTTGAAACCATATACAGGTGATATAGTTGAAAAGGACCATATATCAAGCCATTTTTCATCAATTCCTCAGTTCCAATGAATAGTCTAATCTAATGCCAGACTGTTCATCTAATCAAATCATCAGCTAATCAAACCGTTTTAGTTTTACCTAGTGGGAATAGTCATTTAGATGGTTCAATTACGCATTAAATAATGTAGTAATTATAGAAAGCATGTCAGCGTGAGAGATGTTCTGCATGACTGTAATGACAAAATGTATTAAAAAGGAGGGCTGATTTACACTTCAAGTATCATTGCTTTTCTTTGCAAGTTTTCATAGTTTGTTTTAATTTGTAGTTAAAACTTCAGTAAACCTTTAAGCAGTCAACAATGACCTAAGCATTGAACCGTCAAGTCTTGTTTTTGTTGGTGGCTGTCTACGTTTGTGAGCACTGTTGAAATATAATTTCTCACACAGCATCTGTAAGAGTACAGACACTAATTCAACACAATATTTAGTTTGCAAACAAATAATCACATTCAACCTCAATTAAAGAGGTGTCCCTCAGAATATAGTTTGTCCAACTTTTTGGCTTTAGAATTTTTCATAATATCAATGATCAATAATCCTGGGGATGTAGCTAAAGTTAATTGGGGAAGGTTGTGTATTGACACTGTAAACTCAACAGCACTTTTTTTTTTTTTTTTTTAGGGTAAAATAACAAAGTGATGGAACTAAATTGAATGGTTACTTAAATTGCAGCCAATATCTATAATTCAGTGGGAAAAACGAATGGCTAATGATTGTCAAGTATAGTTAAAGATGTGACTGAACCTCCAGTTGGTTTTAAGTGAAAGAATTATTCACATATCTAAATGCTTGTTTCAGTGGCGCAAAGGAGCTCAACAAGAGACTCTAAAACAGAGGCGCCCAAACGTTTTCCTACGAAGGGCCAAAAATCTAACTTGATTGAGGACTGTGGACTGCAAGTAAACCTTGCATTATATCAAACTGTATTATATTAAAATATAAAAGTTGCTCTGGTTCTCCGCCTTCATGATTTCATAAAATAAAAAAATTACTCTGCAATCTGCTAAATTAACTAAATTAAAAGCAGTGTCAATGGCATTTTATTTTCTTAAAATATTCCTCTTGTAATACAGCAAGGCGGGCCAAATCAAAGGTCAACACAGGCCAACTTTGGCTCGCGGGCCCTGGTTTGGGCATCTCTGCTCTAACTAAAACATAATTTTGAGTCACTGGGAGTCTTCGAGAGTATGTGGAGTGCTTTTGAACCAAAAAAACATCTGTGCAACAAATGGCTTTAATGAATTGAAACCATGATGTACATAAATTACAGTATTTAAGGGGGTCATCAAGTCATGAGGAATAACATTTTCCTTCATACTTTGACAAAAGACATGACAAAGCCCCTTAAAAACATTAAAACATTGCTTTCATACAGCCAAACACAGAGTCATTGGTGGTGTAGGTGCAGTTAGTCACTGTCTTTTGCAATACATTCAGCTGAGTGTTTAAAATATTTTCTTTATCCATTTGCATTTGTAAATACTATAACTATACAGTTTGGAAATTTATTTTTGTTAGATAATTTTATTGTTTAGTATAATTTTTATCAAAAGCAGATGCTTTTGGGAGAAACACTGCTGCATTAAATAATACATCAAGTACTAGAGGTGTAACAATACATTATATCGTATGATGATACACATTGTGCATATGAAAATTAATCATAACATATAGTGTTCGTTTACTTTATGGATATCATACATGTCTCAGATGTCAAAGCAAGCAGGTTATACATTTATTAGATTTCACCTCATCGTGTAAGCACATGTACAGAGCATCCGGAAAGTATTCACAGCGCTTCACTGTTTCCACATTTTGTGATGTTACACCCTTATTCCAAAATTGATTAAATTCATTATTTTCCTTAGAATTCTACAAACAATACCCCATAATGACAACGTGAAAGAAATTTGTTTGAAATCTTTGCAAATTTATTGTGAATAATAAAGTGAATTGAAGTGAATATGCACTGCGCAGGAGAATATTAACAGTTTTAACTAGTGGGTGACCAATAGGATGACAAGGCCAATAAATCAGACAATATTCCAAATTTGTAATTGTCAACCGATAAATTTGAACTTGTCTAATTTTTCCTAGCCACGAGGACACAATAAATAAATTCCCCTGCTTAAATGTGCGCTACAAGTAAACATCATAGTCACTGTGCACTGTATGTATAATTAGTTATTATAAAATAAAAGTATATATATATTTTTTTTTTAAATGACAGTACTCTGAGCTCCTTAGCTTAGATGAAAAACACTGATTTCAGTAGGTGAAAAACCAATTGCAGTGTTGCCAAATCTCCCAAGAAAATCAAGCAACCTAGTCTGGAAAAACAAGCCCAAAAAAAAGACACGTGCCTCAGCAAAATAAGCTATACATTTTCTTCCTGTGTGATGGATTTATCAGCATAGAAATCTTAACAAGCAGTTAATTAACAGTTAAATATAATTTTATTTACAGATCTACATCTATCAAAAGCCGGCAGCATTAAATCTGTATTCTTCAAATCTAACAATAATTCAGTTAAGACTTGGAAACAACTGAGAAATGTACTTTTTACCTCTAAAAATGTTTTTCTTGTACCTAGATTAGCAGTGCTTGTATATGTAGTAATTATACATAATTGTTAAAAAGGCCTTCATTCACAAAATGCTACATCCACAACGGGCAATTAGGCAAAGAAATGTGTGATGCAGCAGTTTTCTTTAGGATCAAAGTACGTGTTTAATTTATTTTATAGACAAACTTAAGTGGTGCAGTTCAAAACATTTACTTTGATAAACCCTTTGGCCTCTAGAATCATGAAAAAAATGATCGGAATAAAATTAACCGGCATTTAAAAATAATGTTTTCACTCCAGAACAATTGAAAATCACTTCTGGCTTGGAAGTTTTGGATTGTATTGATATATTTACATAATATCTCAATCAAAATAGCTTTGTTCCACAGAGGAAAGAAAAGTCATACGAGTTTGAAACAGCATAAGGGCGAGTAAATGATGAATTATAATTTTAGGAAACAAAAAAAAAGTAATTATGTAATCAGCATACAAGCTTATGTATCAACACAAATCTGTGTTTGTAAACTTCTGTTAATATTTAAGCAGAATTTATTAATATTTCTATTCCAAAAGTCACAATTGCCCTGTGCTGGGCTGGTTTTTAGTCCATTTGTGACATGAAATTTTACTAGTAAAGGTTTTGCATACATCTTATACTCATTTAACAGATTCAAGGACACTTTCAAGCACCTATCAAAATAAATTAACAGCATATATGGTTTAATGAAGGCCTCATAGATAAAAAGTTTTAATAAAAATCAAACATAATATTTAATGTGTGAAAATAACTTTTAATTTAAGCTCACTAGAAATATTATTGGTTACAATTTATCAATGCTTTAAGTTCAAGTGAATTGTGTATATCACCTTTCAATGTTTCCATCTATCACCAGAGGGAAAGGACTTTTCACTGAACTAGTTTTAGCCAAATGCTCATTCAAACCCTGAAATTTGAACAAATAAACTACACAGCCATTAGGACAAACCTCTGTTCTTGCTCGTGAGACAGGATTTGTCAGGACACTTTCCACACTTTGTAGAAATCCTTGACGTACATGTACTTAATCCAGAATAGTGTCCATTATTGCAGCTACTAACAATTACATGAATAATTGACTAATCTAACAATTATAAGAATGATTAATTGACTATCAGGCGATTACTGCCACAACAAATAAACATCTCTTAACCTGTTGATACGCAATTGCCCGCACGCGGTAGTGATGTTACTCTGCATACATTTCATATATAATTTACCTTCAATAAATGTAATAATGTTAACAAATTATACATCTTTTCAAAGGTCTAAGGGTTCAACATTGATATCTGATCTCTGTTTCACAATAGCAATGCTTCAGAAACAGCAATTTAGTTATTTGTGCCAGGAGGACAAATTAAAACATAAAATATCAAAATGGGACTGATCAATATAAAAACGTGATCACTGTATATTATCTTATATATTAGAGTCTCATAAACAAAATGAGCCTGTCTCAAGTCTATTTTTATAAAATGGGGCATAGTTTTATTCATAATAGCCAATAGTGCAGTCAGATTTTGTGTCGTCTTGAAATGCGGAGCCTTAATTTTACTCCGTACACCAGCAGCAATTTTCAGAGAAAAAAGCTTGCAGGAACCTCATTTTATGTTAGATCATCTTCAAATTTTAAACATAACTTCTTTAGACTTGTGGCTTTGAGGACATTGTATTTCTGGGTTGTCTTGGCACATTTATTATTGTTTTTCAGATTATAAAAACATGTTCAGCACAAAATATTTCCATTACTATAAACTTCAGCTTCTCTAACATTAAAAAATAACAGCATATATTAAGTCATTTTCATGGTTTGTGCTCAAAAAGGTGGTGCGTATCAACAGGTTAACAGAACATGTATATTGTACCTTGAGTTAAAGGTTGTTTTAAACATGTGCTTGCTAACAATAAATACATTTTTTTGTTAAAAATAAATTCTCAAAACTTTATGAAATTATCACAAAAAACTAAAATTGCAAATAATTCCATTCTTAATGTGTGTTCTGTCTTGTTTCCAGTAAAACATTTAAACATCCTTAAAATAAGACATTTACCAGAGAAGCAACATTGCACAAGACATTTTTTTAGAGAATGTATCTTTTTTATAAATGTATTGTGTCTTACTGCACTGGCAGATTTTGATTCTCTTTGATTCTCATGTAGCTCCTCAAGTAAATGTCCCTTGTTTTAAAAGATTTTGGATACTGTTATTACAAATAACAAAAATGACAAATCAAAAAGACCTTTTTGCAGTGTAGAATAAGCTTACACACTCTCTCCTTTTTGTTTACTTGATTTTGCTCCAACTCAGCAGTGGCTCTGACCTCACTATATAGATTGAATTACAGTTGAAACGAAATAACGCTGGGATTTTTCCTTTTAAGATGTTGTGACAATATTGAATCTGTATTTTATTTATGTAGTTTGCTTGTATAATTTTTCAACACTTTGCTATACACAACATTTTGGCATTTTTGGAAAGTTTGGAGTGTGTCTATACTGCACGCTGCATCTTTCTTTCTGGCTTTATCAGGTTTTCAGAATGGATAACCGATCATCTGGATAAAGCACATTAGAGTTATACATGATCTCATGTATCCTATGGACAGGATGTACGTATCCCTATGAGATCAAATTACTATTCAACAACAAAAATATTTATCAACATATTTTATGTTGTATGATTTGGACAAATCATACTGTGATGATTCTGAAAAACACTGTTATTTAAACATGATAAAATGTGATTCCTTTATAAAAAAAATTGTGAAACAGAGAGAAGAAATTTTTTAAAAAAAATAAATAAATAAAACATACATCGCATTAACACCTGCTCATTGTCTATCTGTTTTTGTTCACTTTGCAATAAGGGTCTCAGACCTGAAGTTGCTCCTTTTGGAGCAACTCCACCCCCTTCTGGAGAAACCACCCTATTTTGGAGATTCCGCCCCATTTGGAGATTTCGGCCTGCAGCTATGCCTACTTGTTGCTATGTGGTCCAGTTAAACCCTCAAACAATTTATTTTGGTGGAAAACTAAAGGAAGTTTACAAAGGCCTGTTAATGCAGTGAAAATGAATCTCTTCCACTCTTCTGTCCACAAATACCTGGTGTTATGTCGTTATTTTAGATCTGGATAAAAACTAAGCGACCAAGCTTACACACCAGAGCTTCATAGATGAACAATGCCAACTGAGTCAGAGCGGCATTGCAGCCTTCTTGTTGGCCGTGCATCTGTAGACCCTTCAGAACACTGGTGTAGAGCCACGTAACAGCCTCTGGAAGTAGATTACCACCAACAACCTGCACAACAATTCATTCACATATACACTCGGTGCAATCAAGGAAGAAAAAAAAAAAAAGAGTGCTTGCATATGAAAGGCTGACATCTTTTCAATACAAATTTCATTTCATTTGGAAAGTGCCAAAAAAAATATAATAATAATTCAACATTTCATTAGTAAGAAAATATCAGCACCTGTCTTAGCAAGGTCCAGCAGAGCATGCTGGCAGTCCTTTGGCAGTTAATAGTGTCCCTCCAGGAAAGGGAGTTAAAACAAATAGTCAGGAGAGTCATATAAATATCCTGAGGATAAAACAAATATTAACCAATTAAACAGGATAACTGTTAATCAATATTAATAAATGAAATCTAATTGTAAAATGTTATCCCATTTACTCTACTCAGAGCACAACTACAGAAGCTAAAAAAATGTATGGTGTAAAAGTCACCTCATTTTGGAGAAGTCTCTTGCCAGTTCTGGGAGGTCATCTGAAGGCTGAGAAGCATTTATTTGAATCCCTTGTGATGAATCCACTGGCATCATCTCTTCATCACCTGAAATCATGATAATCCATATATAACAATACTCACTGTATTTCAACAAAGTTTTGTTTTCTCTATGTTGGAAAAAAAAAAAAATAGCCCCTTTATGTCTAGTGGGCAGTTCTTGGCCAGAGGAAGAATGTTTACCAGACTATGGATATCATGGATATTCACAAGACTCTCAAGTGCTTTGTAAGTGCACAAGGGAATCCTGGTTACACGTGAGTTTAGCGTGAGTCACAGTGATTAGAAAACAGGAGAGAGTGAAAAGGAGTTTGTGGATGAAGCACTGGTTCATGCAGTGTCAGAGAAAAGGAGCTTATGGTGCTTTCATGATCTGACCATTTGCACTCCAAATCAGACAGAAACAGACAAAATTTTGAAAATCACCTTTAGTAAACAAAATGGCACGAAGAGCAGAATGTTTGAAGTTTGTTTTTGTTGCGAGGGACCCGTGACTGATGCAGAGGATCCACGCTTAACTTATGAATATACAAAAAACTAAGTGTATTTATTTTTATTGAGTGGCTATTTGTATTAAGTGTAAATAGCATGAATATACAAAAAACTAAGTGTATTTATTTTTATTGAGTGGCTATTTGTATTAAGTGTAAATAGCATAACCAATGGTGTGGGTTTATTTTCACTCCGGGTCAGGTGGAACAAGATAAAACCTCAGCATTGTTAACAGAGAAGTGGTGTGATCAGCAGAACGTTAGTCTGTGGTGTTGGTTCTGTGGGTGATCAGAGTTCAAATCCGCCTTTTCACAATATCATACTTCTTTCCATCTCCATTTCATATAAGCAAAGACAGACAACATTAACTAAATATTTCTAATTGTTTTAAACAAGTCAAACTTTTTTAAACACATAAAAGTTTAAGACCAAATATCATGAAGGTATAATTACTAACAGAATATAATTACTAACAGAATAAAAAAATAAATAAAAAAAAGAGATGAGTCTAGAACCCGGGTTCTTTAGTGACACAAGTAAACTAGTGGTCAAGTTTCGTTCAACTCAAAGGAGAGTTACAGTCGAATGTTCAACCACCAGACCAAAAAACGCCTTATGATATATCAAGGCTATTATCGATTCTTGATCCCACTCTTCTTCCAATCCCCCATGCAAAGACAGACACTTTCTTTTAATATACAAAATATTTTAAAGGGTTTTGTGGAGACACATGTTTAATGTATGAGACATGTTAAACAATTTCCTGTAACAAATTCTACACTGTAAAAAAAAAAATTTTGATTCAACTTTAAATTATAAGGCAACTTATCGCAAGCGCTTTTTTGAGTAAACTTGACAGTCAGGGACTAAAGTCCACCCAGCTTAAAATATTACATTAACATCGCAAGTTGTCACACCATAAATAGTCATGTTTACCTAATAAATAACAGAACTAAATATTTTTGGTTTACTGAACACAAATAGGCCTATTATCTATAGGCATATAGACGGATTAATTACTTAAGTAGTCTAATTAAATTAAAGACAGACCATAACACGGGTCAAATAACTTTTTATTATTTAAACACTTTGTGTCAATGCACAACAACAACATTACAGTACCAAGTCTGTATGGCAGACTTTGCATTTTAAATTCTTTACTCTATGCATTTTACACTTAACTCCATGCATGGTACAAATGCATGTTAGAGAAATCCACAGTGTTAAGTACACCATAATACGTTAGCTGTCTTGTGGCATGAGGCACATTTTCACATGTATTTAACATTTTTGGTTGATTTTTAAAGGAACAATTATGTGAAAACTACTGTATTGCATAATTTAACATCAACCTAAGAGTTCCTCAAAACCAAGTTACTATTGTGTCCAAGAACCCAAAACAATTGAAAGCATCTGAGTAAACCACAAACATTACTCAGCTGTTATAAATGCACAGCACTTTTTTGTCAGAACAACATTGAAAATTGCAATGATATGCCTGTAATCCACTGACCTAGATCCTTGGACGTACCAGTGTCTACATAGAAATCAAACACAATTAATTCGACCCAAAAAAAAAAAAAAACTCTAGGAGAAACTCCAGCCTCAAGGGATAGTTCCCACAAAACGACTAAAAAACAATACTATTTTCTTTCAATGCATTCATTAATGTTAAGCATTCACTTGTTACAACCTTTGCCTTAAAGAGATAGTTCACACAAAAATGAAAGTTATTTTATCATTTACTCACCCCCAAATTGTTCTAAACCTGTGTGAATTTGGGGGTGAGTAAATGATGAAAGAACTTTCATTTTTGTGTGAACTATCTCTTTAAGGCAAAGGTTGTAACAAGTGAATACATAACATTAATGAATGCATTGAAAGAAAACAGTATTGTTTTTTAGTCATTAACTATGAAAGTATAAAATAAACAATGGCCACTGGAAGAACGTCATTCAGATGCATTTGTCCATTTAGCAAAGTTTAGACTTCAATGACTGCACTCTTGCAGAGCAGATGCCACCAAGATCCATGAAGATTTTTTGTATTACTTCAAAAGTATACTTAAGTTCTTTTGGATACTCCATGTTGAGTGCATACATGAGACCAAACAAGTATGCGAATGCTGCTGGCAGATCTGGAATGTCCTCAAGCACAATGGCCTCTTCCAGGATTATGGCCAGGTTGATCACATTTGGCAGTGATGTGACGGCAGCAACATCATCTTTGACCACAGTAAGAATTCCAATCTTTACACCTTTGGTGCAGTGGTCCACAGGATCAGTATCCTGGGAGAATAATGGGGGGTATTAATGGAAATGTACATTTACATATAACAATAATTATTATCATCATCGTTGTTGTGTAAGTAACCTGAATACATGTAAAATATAGTATAAAAAAAGGATTTAGAAATGGAAATGGTAATTTACCAGGCACATCTTGAGTAAACATGCTGGCTTCTCACGCAGAAAAATTGCCAATCCCTTAAGAGCTGTTCTTTTCCGATGTGAGGTAATGTCAGTCACCTAAAAATAAAAAATATATATTTTGTTTATAAAATCTGCAGATGCTCTATGACCTTATTATTAAAACGATTGAAACATTTCCCGTGTGCGAAATCAGTAACAAACACTGCTAAATTAGAGTAACTTTAGGCCGTCTATTTGGGAACAGCGCAAAATCACATGACAAATAACATACAGTCGATTATAAAAATGATTAATACCCACCGGTTATTTTAAAGAAAAGCTGGATTGATCAGGCACGACGACACCACTCCTTCACATCAGCATCGAAAAGGACCAAAAAGTGCGCGAAATCAGTAACACACTGTGAAATGAAATTAGGCCGTCAGTTTGTGAAGAACACAATATTCGTTAAATATTTCAAATAACATACAGACGATTATATAAATGATTAATTCACAGCGGTTATTTTAAAGAAAAGCTGGATTGATCAGACGACACCACTCCTTCACATCTGGAGTGATTACGTTACACCATCAGTTTGTAAAGAGCACAATACCTCTATATGACAAATAACATAGGTGATTATGATTAATACATACTAGTTATTGTGCAGGAAAAAATCGGCTTGATTAGGCAGGACGCTGTCATCCACTTTTCACCAGCATCAATTTCTGGAAACCGCTGGCGCTGTCGTCGTCTTCTCACCTCCTGCATCAACTTTTTGAAACTCCGTGTTAAAGTAGCTTATGTCTCAAACTGCGCATGCGTTCAATGTACAAACAAACTGCGAGATTCAATGAAAACGAAAACAACTTAGTAAGATCAACAAAACATTGCACATTTTTAACATTCAAGGAACTAATTTGTTGAATGAACTTAGTATCATGCATGAACACTTCCAATCAAAATATCTAAGTTCAATTTACTGTTTTATGTTTATTGGGAGGACTTTTTGTAAGTTGGCTTTTTTACAGTGTACTGCATCATTTAGGACTTTATTAAAATACTTTTAACATCTTTTTAAAAGCACATTAAGACTTTTTTAAACTGACAAGTTTTAAACACCCAAAAAGCCTCTCATTTTCAGCCATTCACACCTTACAAATTGTCTCCACATGTTTCCAAATGACAATAGAAGATTTGAACTTTAGATGTTTTCCTGGATCCGTGGATCAGAACAGACCTGGAATTTTAAGACCTGGAATTACATCTGCTCTTTTAAAACCAGTGCCTCGTGTTGGTGGATTCGTATTTCATTGCAGTTGCAATACATAGAGCAAGGCAAGATCGAACATGATCGATTAGAGTAGCAACATTAAATTGAGAATATAAAAACATAAAAACCAAAACAATTTCTAATAAATAAAAAAGTATTAAAACGCAATTTGATGTAAACATGTCAAGTCGAAAACATGAAAATAAACAGCATCAATTACCTAAATGTTGTTTCTTTTCAGTTCAGTTTACCAGTTAAAAAAAAGAAAAGAAAAGAAAAATGGGTTCAAGAGAAAAAGCGGCTCAGGCGAATAATTCTTTTTTTTTAACTGGTTAATTTATATGAACTGTCCAAACGAATCACCAGAACAAATCAATATAAATTAGCAACTACTGTCCCTCGCATCGAGGTGAGGAGTCCTCCGGGAATGACGTAAGTGGGAACCGCCACTATTGCAGC
Organism: Xyrauchen texanus; assembly: GCF_025860055.1. Lineage (NCBI taxonomy): Eukaryota > Metazoa > Chordata > Actinopteri > Cypriniformes > Catostomidae > Xyrauchen > Xyrauchen texanus. The sequence goes on from NC_068299.1 coordinate 40,589,847, forward strand.
GCAATGCAGTGACAGGCACAATGAAACGTTAAGATAACAAACACAGCAGCAAATGTGGAACATTTGGAAATAAAGTGAAGCAACAGAGAAAAAAATCTTACAAAGTCTTCCTCAGTGTCTGTACCAGCTACAGTTCAAATAGGCTTTTTGTGAAAGGATATACAAATAAAAGAATATGTCTCAAGACTTAATTCTGTCATATAGATTTGATGTAGATAATACTGCAATTTTTCCACAGAGATATGACTCTCAGATCATTACCTAATCGCTTATATTTTGCACTTAGTTAAGGTCACTCAATCTGGTCGCGTAATGGAACAGCTTTAATAATCTTCCAGATCTGTCTCAAAAAATCAGTGTGCAAAAAATTCAGTAGAACTTTAGAAAATATTACACAGCACTCTACAGTTTCGCCCCTTTCAGTTAAAGAGAATAGTCCAGCACCGTGGTACAATGATCATACTCTTGCTCTTTAAGAGAGCAGCTTGGAAAATGGAATGCAAGTGGAAGAGAATTTAATTAGAGGTATTTCGCTGTGTATGGAAGGATATTGTTTCTAGCTACAGACCTCTGCACTTTTAGATCTTAGTGCTGCCTTCAACACCATAGATCATGACATTCTCTTGGGACAGGCTTGAATATTATGTTGGCATTTATGGACGAGCATTATCTTGATATACAGTGAAAAAGTATTTGCCCCCCATCCGGATTTCTTCTGATTGTGTGTATCTCATACAAAAAAAAAATTCTAACAAAATCTACGCCCACCGAGAACGAACCACATTAAAGTGACCACAAGGAGGTTAACCCATGTGACTATCCTCCCTAGCAACCGGGCCAATTTGGCTGCTTAGGAGACCTGGCTGGAGTCACACAGCATGCCCTGGGATTCGAATTAGCGAACTCCAGGGGTGGTAGCTAGTGCCTTTACCAATGAGCTACCCAGGATATTCACCCGTCGGAAGGATCGGGTTACGTAGCTTTGGCTGCGGGAGCTCTCTCAACAACCCCACAGGTTCGATGGCTGAGTCTGGAATCTCTGAAGACATCCAAGTTTCTGTACAGCAGATAATGTGATAGTCCCTCATCTATTGTTGGAAAGAGATCCATGCTCTAAGTGACTAAACATTTGCCAGTAGAATGCTGGATAGTGGGGGTCGATTTGCGCGACTTCTTAAGCTACGTTCACACTGTCAGCGACATGCAGAGACAAAACGTAATCTCATTAATTTTCAATGAGAGCTGGCAACTTCCGTCAACATGAGCAATGGAGACTGTTGGTGACCGGATGTGGGCATGTCTTGCAATGCAATAAATTTGAGAAATGTTTTGTAACTTTATGCAAATGAAGAGCGACTTTCTGGAGCGACTGCCAATACTAGAGGAGATGGTAGAGCTCACGTGATCGACATCGATATTGTTGCGCATGTGACCCATTTGAAATTTACATGAGAATTTGCCATTTAAAAGTACCATGTAGCATTTCAACCATCATGTGAAACGTCTTGACAATGCTGACATTCTGAACAGCACTAATGAGGGATAGAGAAATCACCTGCTGCCCAGCACTAGCATCAGTTATAAGACTATGGAAGAGTCTTCCTAGCCTTGTTTGAGACACACTCAGTTTAAGACTAGACTAAAGACTCATATTCAGCCTGACATACACATGATTTATCCCTCAACTCATGGTTATGCTGCATTAGTCAGGTCTGCCGGAACCAGAAACACTTCTCATATTCTATAAAACTGCTTTTAATTTGAATAATATGCTAATATTATTCTGTTTGTTTTCTTGTCTCACCCTCAGGAAACATATCCTGAGGTTGCTAGATCCAGCCCGATGTCCACTCCCACTACTGTGGGTCACTGAATGATGACCACTAACTGCAGTCTGTACCAACCAGACAGCAAGGGGCGCTTCAATCATCAGAGTCTGCCATACCTCAGTCTGCTATGAAAGACTTCACAGGGGATGACATACTGCCAACAATAACCAAAAGACATGGGACACTCCACTGGCCACAGCTTGAATCTTGGACATGATGTTATGTGAAAAGAACCGATATGGCAGTGGCCTTAACAGTTAACTCTTAAATTCAACAAATCAGGACACATCTAGAACAGGATTCATTATTTCATGATGCAACTGGCTGTCAAACGCATATTAAGCTACACATAATCTACACATAAGTTACACATTTATTTTCTCAGGCACTTATTGAGTCTATATAGGATGCACAAATAACATTATTTCAGTAGTACACCCAAATGACAATAGTCAACTCATACGGTTCATGTGTTTTTTTTTTACTATTTGAATATATTGTAAAATGTAATGTGTGATCAAAGCTGAATTTTCAGCATCATTACTGTAGTCTTCAGTGTCACATGATCCATCAGAAATCATAATGATATGCTGATTTTCTAATATGGGCATATTTAAAGTGCATTTTACTCATTTACACCTGAACACATATTTGCAAGCACAAGCTTTGTTGATGATAATGAGGCAGCATAAACACTAGTTAAAATAAAATCTAAACATGAATATTCTTTTTATATCATACAGCATACAATTTAAAAACCTGCTTTAGCCGAAACAGCATTTAAAATGTAACTAAAACTTGCATATTAGGACATATTTCAAATGTCAATACTCTGAATCCTGGCTGGCAAGTCTGGAAACAGTCCCACTAGTAATACTAGTATGTATTATAAGTACATGTTTATATACAATAGCATGTCAACTAAAGAAAACAAAATGACTTACACCTGCTCTTCTTCTGAGGAAAATGTTGACTCTTCCTTACAATCCAGGAGTTTCCTCGCATGTGTATCATTACAAAAGCGCAGTAAAGTGAATTATTGTTTACATCAAACCTCTGAACACTGTCGGGGCGTTTACCATTTGCATTGATCGCCTCAGCACTAGAGGTCGACCGATGAATGGGTCGGACGATTAATCGGCAGATTTTTTGAATTTTTTTACATAATCGGCATCGGCCAATATACAAGTATATCAAGCCGATTATTAGGCAGGCGCATCTGTGGGCAGCCTAGTGTTATTGTGGAACACGTGTTCGACACATGCTGCCCCTAGAGTCATTTTCCAGCAGAGTGAGCAGACCTCATCCAGTGCCTAAGGAAGGAGCTAAGTTCCTTGGAGAAAACTGTAAGGATTAAATTCGTATAACTCCTTTATATTTAATTAAAAACTTTTGATATGTTACTGCCAACTTCAAGAAAAAATGCGACAAACGCGACTTTGGATATTGATAGAGTAGTTGAAGTTGCATTATCACAGCAGAAGGGTTGCTATCATGTCACAATAAGTAAGCAAGAATTTTGCAATTACAGACAGTGAATCTGAGACTTTTATTTGTTCTGTTTGTGTGTCTTATATTTGAGAGGGTTGTCACTCAATGCAGAGAAATAAGTAATAAAAAAGATACCAACGCACTATAGGCTATTGAAGGACTGGCTTTGGTAAGCTCGGACGTTATCGGTTCTGCTGTTGGCACTGGAGAAATTAAGAAAATACATTTATTATTACTATAAAGTACAGCAATAATAAAAATAAAAAGTTATTTTATCTCGCCAGCCATTTCTATGTATAATAATATGAAACGATTTGTCTGTGATACAATTTAGCTATTCGCAGTCAGAGAGGGAGAGAGCGAGATCTCTCTCACGCGGTGCCACAGCGAGCACAACACGAGCCCTGCTTAGTGAGTGACGACGGAGGACAGAACTGGTTACACTATAGGTCTGATTTTATTTTAGGTTTTGCCTTCCAAAGATTATCAAAAGAATATTTATACATAAGCCGCATTCTGTCTAGCACAACTTCCTTCCCAGCGGTGCACTGACATTTCTCCCTAAAACTCAAACTTAACGTCAGAATCAGCATGATCAGTGATGTTGTAAAATGCAGTCTAGCTACTGTTGCTAAATTGCGGGACCCGTTTAATAATAAAAAAGAGCGCAAGAGATACCGTTCCCAAGGCGGTGCGCACTCTGAAACAGACCGCAAAGAGACAAGCAAAGTATAAGGCTACTTTGGGTTTCATGTGCGCGTCTAAACAATCAACTATACACAAAAATGTCAAAACGATCGGCTTGGAGATTCACTTAAACACAGTTTATGTCTTAAATGGACGTAGTTATAGAAATAGTTGGGAGAAAATATGGTGCATCAGGAGCCTATTAGATCTGCACTCGGTCTTAAAGGGGAAGCAGTCTAATAAACATGCTGACGATTGAGCCATTACTGCGAATCAAACAACAAAAGGCAATGAGAAAATCACTTACAGCTCTTGAATGAATAACTTCTGCTTTAATAAGCATTAATCTATCTATGATAAACTATGCGGTGTTATTTTACAATTGATTACTTTATTAGATTTCTTTTTAGACCACACCTGAACAGTAATGTTAATAGACCTTCCTGAAATTAAATCACTGTGCCTATATAATGTTTATCTTTGTGTAATTGTTTATCTTGTTTATCTATCGTTTATCTTTGTTTAATATATATATATATATATATATATATATATATATATATATATATAAAACAAAAAGAACCTTTAAGAATACCGGATCGATAAGCACTAACGATAGTAATACCATTAAAACCTTAAACAAAACCCATCCCTAGTTATGCCTGTGCTTTTCTTGGATGCTCTGAATATTGGATTACGTGTCTGGATTGCCCCTTAATTAAAGCTGCATTTGGATCTCAACCTTCGTGTCTCAGAGCAGTTCGTAACACCTGCTTCGTTTATTTAATATATTTGTTATACATTATACAATATGTTTTTAATTTAAGTGTACAAGTGCAGATTGGTCAAGTGTTCAATAAATGTATTTGTTGAGAAATTTTGTCTATCTTAATTATTTGTGTTACATTTTATCTTTCAAATAAAAGGTTCAAATAAGAGGTTAAAAACAAGCACATATCGGCCAAAATAAATCGGCAGCATTTATCGGCCATCGTCCCACCCGGATTTCAAAAGATCGGCATCGGCCTGAAAAACCCATATCGGTCGACCTCTACTCAGCACATTAGCGTACGAATGGCGTGCTCTGCTGGTGGATGTGATCACACTATAATTAGATGAACTGGTAAAAACTGTACATCGCTTTGTTTCATACAGATTACACTGCAGGAGAATATTTGTTTTAAATTTCAATATTTTTATTTAAAAGTAGAAATCTTAAGCTTTATTTAGACATATGTTTCATGTTTGTGTGATAAGTATTCGCAGAGTTTCAGTGACGCGTTTCAGAAATATGCTCGTGAACACAGACAGCTGAAAGCTCACCCTTTTTATTTTCTTTATTTTACAAAAGCACAAGGTTTTGTTGTTATTGTGAGTGTACACAAATAAAAGTAGACCCTTTATAGTCTCTAATTATGTCTTACACTTATCTGTATGCCCCAAAATGACGGAGTATTTTAAGTTGTTTCCGCTGTAATGACGAAAATATCCAGCAGGACGTGCTGGCGCGTCCGTCGACCCCAGAGGGTTAAGAGTCACAACACAACAGCAGGTACAATCGACATCTTTGTCAGACCACCAAAATATAAACAAACAATAACAAAATTGAGGAAACTCTCCTATGAAGCCTCATAGTAGTCCACTGATCCATAACATCCAGACAAAAACGGTCTTGTTACTGGCAAATGTCCAAACGATCCAAACAAGTAAAACATTTAGTCCAAATCACATTACATCAATAAATACCCACAGACTATTGTTGCATCATTTCAAAATACCCGGCAGCTGTGCCTAATCTTTCACATATTGTTGGTCATAACTTCAGTTCAAATGTAAACATTTCCTATATCAAAACTGATGCTGAACCTCATTGACCCAATAGGGGCTTCCATGTCCTGTCCATGGCCTTCAATAGCCAACCAGAGTCTGTGTCGAATGTAAGTGCCTCCCCCCTTTCCTTTGTGTAAAGATTGAACCAATTGCAGCAGTGTGTGTGGATGACTGGCGCATCGCATAGCCAATGAAATTCAGAATCCGTGCGTAAAAGTTGGAGTATAGTTTTGGAAATGTTGACAATTTTGGAGCTTGAAATATGGCAAACAAACGATTTGAAAACAAGATATTCGCTACTGGGTGTGGTAAAAGAATGTACTCGGCGTGAAAGTGTCGAGTCTGGAGATGAAGTATCTGAGAAAAATATGGATGATTTTTTATATATTGACTCCGAGGCAGAGGAAATGTTTATGGAGGGAGGTATACAATATATACAGTAAATATACATGAATACTGCATGATATCTTTGTGGAGGAGAAAGTGTTTACAATTGCAATGTCCATGAAATGGTATATGTGAAGTTAAACGCAGTTTTAAGTAATAAATACTGTTTAAAAAAAATAAAAAAAAAATAAAATAAAACAATTGCACTTAATGTGACGTAGAGAGAAGTGACGAAAACAACAGAAACAGCGGAGAGTTTATGGAAGTAAAAGCTGTTTGTGGATGCGAGCAGAGAAAACTGAGTGCAGAAAGAGGGATAAGACATCAATATCCAGTGGCACAAGTGTCTTCTGTGTAGAGAAGCATTCGGGCTTAAAGACTGATGCGAGTGAAACACGGAAAGAAGGGGAAAGCGCAACCAGCGAACGTTCATCCCAGGGACGCTGATGGTAGGATTAAACACTCTAGTCGGGAAAGGGTTGATTATCTCCCTAATCTGTGCTATTTGAAGACAATCATGGACTATTTAGAAATTAATTGACTCATAGTGTGAAACATTAGCGTTTGGAGGCAATGTACATATTGTTCATGTGTGTGTTTACACTAAGTAACAGTGAATTGTGAACACAAATTGTTTCAGTTTGTTAACTAAATGTGTATTAGGCTTATTATGCTTAAACATATTATGCTTAGACTTAGAAATAAGTGAATGTTGAGACAGTTGTGCATAGGAACATTTTATTCACATAGTATTTTGTCTATATTTAAGTAAATGTTAATAGTAATGCTAGTGTTTATTTTTTGTTTCTTTAAGGTTATCAACCTATTAAAATCTATCAAAATTTAACAAAATCTAACAAAAGCTAATAAAATCCAACAAAAGCTAATTGGGCAATCTGAACCTTGGATCTGACTATTGTTCAATCTGTTATGGAATCTGTTGATAAATGAATACAAGTTGTGGAAAGTCCATTTGGAATTGTTCCGTGTGTCCTTTTGAATGACTGATGCTCATTTTCGAGTTAAGAGGCAGATGCTGATGTGTAAAATTCCCTGGATAACTCGACAGTATAAGAATGTCTTGTACCACCTCTGGGTCTTGTGGATTACTTTATAGTACTCTATTAGGGTGTCAGAAAAGTCCACTGCACCCGTGCACTTGGATTACCAAAACTGCAGTATTCATGTATGTATATTTACTGTAAATACTGTATACTTTGTTTCAGATCTAGCTCTATTGGCATGGTATAAAGATGTTTGACATTGCCAATGAACTGAAACTTCACACACGCACAAACACCTCCCGCAAACAGTTCAAGACACTCAATGGGAAAACACACGACAAAAGATAATTACAAAATGTGTATTCATTATTCAAACTAAAGCATATTTATGTGGAAAATACAGTAATATATGTTATAAAATTCAAGAAAACACTTACTTGTCCAGAGTAATGTCTCTTCCCTCCATAAACATTTCCTCTGCCTCGGAGTCAATATATAACAAATCATCCATATTTTTTTCAGATACTTCATCTCCAGACTCGACGCTTTCATGCAGAGTACATTCTTTTACAAAAAAACTTCAGAGTGTCACCTTTCAAAAGTGACCAAAACCATGCATGTACTCCAAAATATTCAAGAACAGCTTTAAATTAACTTTGGGTATGCCTTGATAAGGCGTTTTAGCCCAGGTTTACAGTAACAGTTTGTAACAAAATAATGTAAATTATTGAATTAATATAGAGATAAATATGCTGCTGAGTTCCCAAGATGAGAACAACCTCTGAGTTGTCATCTCGTAATTACAGTAATTCCAACATGACGTGAATGCACCATACAGTTGAAGTCAGATGTTTACATACACCGTAGCCAAATACATTTAAACTGAGCATTTCACAATTCCTGACATTTATTCATAGAAAAGCAATCCCTTCTGTTAGGATCACTATTTTATTTTAAGAATGTGAAATGTCAGAATAACATTAGAGAGAATTATTTATTTCAGCTTTTATTTCTTTCATTACATTCCCAGTGGGTCAGAAGTTTACAAACACTTTGTTAGTATTTGGTAGCATTGCTTTTAAATTGTTTAACTTGGGTTAAACTTTTTGGGTAGCCTTCCACAAGCTTCTCACAATAGGTTGCTGGAATTTTGGCCCATTACTCCAGACAGAACTGGTGTAAATGAATCAGGTTTGTAGGCCTCCTTGCTCGTGCACACGTTTTTATTTTGGATTGAGGTCAGGGCTTTGTGATGACCACTCCAATACCTTGACTTTGTTGTCCTTAAGCCATTTTGCCACCAATTGTCAATTTGGAAGACTAATTTGCGACCAAGCTTTAACCTCCTGGCTGATGTCGTTTCAACATATCCACATAATTTTCCTTCCTCATGATGCCATCTATTTTGTAAAGTGCACCAGTCCCTCCTGCAGCAAAGCACCTCACAACATGATGCTGCCACTTCCATGCTTCACTGTTGGGATGGTGTTCTTCGGCTTGCAAGCCTCACCCTTTTTCATCCAAACATAACAATGGTCATAATGGCCAAACAAGTACATTTTGTGAATTTTTTTTTTGAAGAGTGGTGGTGGCGTAGTGGGCTAAAGCACATAACTGTAAATCAGAAGGTCGCTGGTTCAATCCCCACAGCCACCACCATTGTGTCCTTGAGCAAGGCACTTAACTCCAGGATGCTCCAGGGGGATTGTCCCTGTAATAAGTGCACTGTAAGTCGCTTTGGATAAAAGCGTCAGCCAAATGCATAAATGTAAATGTAAATTTTAATTTCATTAGACCAGAGGATATTTCTCCAAACAGTAAGATCTTTGTCCCCATGTGTACTTGATTTTTTTTATGCCGCTTTTTGAGCAGTGGATTCTTACTTGCTGAGCATCCTTTCAGGTTATGTCGATATAGGACTTGTTTTACTGTGGACATAGATACTTGTCAACCTGTTTTCCTCCAGACTAAAAGCTTGACATCATTTTCTGGAATTTTCCAAGCTGCTGTAAAGGCACAGTTAACTTGGTGTAGGTAAACTTCTGACCCACAAGAGTTGTGATTGTCAATTAAAAGTGAAACAATCTGTCTGTAAACAATTGTTGGAAAAATGACTCCTATCATGCACAAAGTAGATGTCCTAAAGCACTTGCAAAAACAATAGTTTGCTAATATGATATCTGTGTAGTTCAAAAAATTTTTTTAATGACTTCAACTTAAGTGTATGTAAACTTCTGACTTTAACTATATATGCCAATAGTGAATTCATGAGCTTTGCATTATCTCATTCTACACAAAAAAAGTGTAGAAAAATGTTTTAACAACACTGGTGTGAGCCATGTAATCATAACTCACATTCTGCAGACTAAAATAAGGTGCAAAAAGTGTCCCTTTGCACCACATGACGGTAATTTCACGAAAGAGTCTCACGTGCGAATTTAGTGTTGCCGTGGTGGAATTAGAATAATTTTGGTAGACTACCTACTGTAAATATTGCCTTAAGTATTAAAGGGTTAGGATCAATAACAGAAATGTATAAAAAGTCTGTATTTATGTACTCAAAGCAAGTCCACAAAGACTCGTAAGTCTCGTAACCAAGAAGAGCTAGACCTACAACATCTAAAGTCCAAAAAACAAATAACTACTTGAACTAATAGTTTTTTCAATAACAAAGGGCTAATAATTGGACACAGAGGTGAATTTGATCATAAACTCATCATCGGGTTCCTCTTTGTTCCCAGATTGGTCTGGAATCTTTCTTGAAATGCAGGTCACACCTGGTAAGACACGGTTACAAGGTTTTACTGTTATTTATTTATTTTTAAGCATGCTTGAAATGCTTGGCTAACACACTAGCATAAAAAGGTAAACTCACTTAGAAGGTCCATGACCTCTCTCGTCACCAAACGTACCAGCTGCTCCTCTACCATTTCTTGAGTCACCTGGTTTTCCTCATAGGCCTCGTCCTCGCCATGACTACTATTTACACACACACACACACACACACACACACACACACACACACACACACACACACACACACAGTATAATTTTACACACAGGCACACGCGCGCACACAGGTACACAGGCGCACACACAGGCGTACACACAGGCAGCCAAAAGTTTGGAATAATGTACAGATCTTGCTGTTTCGAAAGAAAGTTGGTATTTTAATTCACCGAAGTGGCATTCAATTGATCACAAAGGCTTTTATAGTCAGGATATTACTGATGTAAAAAAACAACACTATCACTATATGAAAGTCACTGGAACATTTCCAGTAGCCATCACTGCAACACCTTATCCTTGAGTAATCATACAAAAAATAGCAAATTTGTTACTAGAAAATAATTTGCCATTATATCAAACACAGCTGAAAGCTAACCGGGTTGTTAAATGAAGCTTAACATTGTCTTTGGGATTGTATTTTTTTGTAATTATAAATTTATAATCATTCCAATGACAAATCCAAATATAGCTGCAAGCAGCAATTAATGGGGTTCAAGGCCTTTAGCACATGCGCAAAAAGGTATTATGTTTTATTTAGCAAGCATGTAACCACCTAGATCAGGGGTGCCCACACTTTTTTGCATGATGATCTACTTTTAAATGGCCAACTCAGTAAGATCTACCAACTAAAAAAAACACAGTTTCATTTTTTTTAAATGCTTATTGGGACTACTGCATGTATCCCTACATGGAATTAATCTTGTAATTAATAAAAAAACAAATATATGTAATAATGTTCAATGTTGATATCATTCAGTTTTAACACTAAACCCAAAACACCTACAGCATAATAGATCACAATAGCTAGAGCATTTACCTTATTCTGATGATTTGCACTGAATGGAATTAGACAGTTTTGCATAATCTGGGCAGTAGCTGCTGGTAGCCAGTCTCAAACACAATTTTGCTCTGTTCTCAGAAGCCCTTGGAAGGCCTAAACCTAGTTGTCATGGCAACTGAATAAACAAAAATCTTGCCTGGTCAAAATGTACTCGTCAAGTGCAAGTCAGACAGAAACTAAAAGAAGGAAAAACATTATATATTTTTTTATTATTATAAAAATTTAATGAAAGCACATTTAAATTTCGTGCGATCTACCAGCATTGCCTTTTCGATCGACTGGTAGATTGCGATCGACGTATTGGGCACCCCTGACCTAGATCATAGAAGGAAAAGACAATTTACAAATGGAAATATATGCTTTACAAAGCTTTTTAAAGTTTGTATGCTTCTTAGAATTATATGTTGTGTGTGCTCATCTACTTTTGTGAAGTTTAGATTTTTCATTCATAATTTATATGATTGAGTATATTTTGCCACGCCCCTTTTCTAAATGACCCTGTTATAGCTATCCAAAGGGTAAAGTTCTAATATTTTTTTTTTAACTATTTACTTGTCCAGAGAATTGTACTGCATTAGTTTTATTGAGTTTGAGCTAAAAACCTAGGACTAGTTTGCAAAAGTTGTTTACATAATCGTGAATATTTAATGAACGATTTGATTGACTGCAGTGCTTCTTGAGGCAAAGTTGTTCAGAATGAGGACATCTAACATATGATAACAATATTGTGTCTATTTGTGAAAGTCAGCATGATTAGTCAAACAAGCCCACAGAGTTTTGCACCGATCGACCTCCATTAACCTTGTCTAACAGGTGCTCAAAGTTCATTGGCCGATGATGGTCATGTTTTTGAGATACGCAAATGTCCTCATAGACAGTAATGGCACCTTGGACTAAGACACTGCATGCCAATTTCCAACTCAATCAGACTAACGGTTGCGTAGTTACAGCCAATTTAATGTTATTTTTTTTATTTTTATTTTTTTTTGCGCCACTATGTGGCAAAACCGCACCAACTTTTTACCTCTTACATAAGCATGCCAGCTTTGGTGAAGATATCCAATTTCCTTCAAGCGTTATAGCCATTTACGTAAAATTGGCCACTCCTACTTCCGATGTTTTTTTTTACCGTAGCTAGCTCGAGTCGAAAGTTCAAACTTTTTTTTGATTACTTTTGATATTGAGACTCCATAGAATCGTTTGGCACTGATTTGGGCCCGATTGGACCAAAAAAACCTAGGACTAGTTTGCAAAAGTAGGTTTTATGAAAAATCCAAGATGCTGGACATTTTTTATAGACAAATGAAATCGGAGATATACATTTTGTTTGGTTTGAGCCAAGGATTCCAATGGAATAAATCACTTGAGTCTATGACAAATGGTCTAGAAGTTATGAACAGTTACACATTTTTTTATATCGATGTAGTGCCCCTATTAACCAATTTGGCCGAGACTTCCATATGAACAAGTTTCAAGACTCAAGGCCTTACGGTTTGCTCTGCCCAATCAGTTTTATGGTTGAATAATATTAATAAATATAGCTGCAAGCAGCAATTAATGGGGTTCCTTGTCTTTTAAGGACTTTCAAAGTATGAAAAAAAAGGAATGTATTTGTATATGTACTTTTGTAAGTTGTTGAATTTGCAAACTGGTGTTAAATACATTACATTTGGCCTATTCATTTGGTAGATATTGGTCAATATGCACAAAATGGATGACGCCTGACCAATTTGTTGGCTTTTATCTTTGCAACGCTTCCACAAAATCTAAATTACTTTGATACATTTTTGTCAGGAGGGTTCATAGTAGACACACCACTTTTTGAGAGAATAAGATATATGGCTGAGGAGGAGTTAGAAAAAGTGCTTGAACCCCTAATAATAATACAAATCTTAACAATTACAATAGGGTTTCAGCGATAATCGCTTTAACCCCCAATAATAATAACAATCCTAACAAAAACAATAGGCTTCTAGCACTTTGAGCTTGAATCCCTAATAAATATACGAGGAAACACGGAATCACATTACATAAAACGAAAATCCTTCCCTCCGAACATTCCCACCCCACCCCAAACACAATTTAGAAGGGGTCCAATAAAATTTAAAATCTAAAAATGCATAAGGCGCATCCTTGAATTCTAGGTCCTAGCCCACACTCCCTCCTCAAAAATCTAATTCCAATCTTCCTCCCACAATCTTTTGAGAGTTTAAAGCTCCATCCCCCAGACTCTGGATTAGCAGGGAGAAATACACTGATGGCTCATGACCTTTCCCAAAAGCAGCAATCACCATTCCCAGAGTATCTGCTGCACTGGGGGGTTTGTGCCACTCTCAAAAACAGTGCAGAGTAGGTGCTGCAGCTCTAAATACTTATAAAATTGAGATCTGGGAATCCCAAAATGATTAACCAAATATTCAAAAGATCTCAATACACCCCTCACAATACAATATGACGAACAGAAAGGGGCTTCATTCATGCTTATTATTAGTGCCCCTATCCAGAGTAAAAAATTATCTGAAATTAATAAGTGTCTATACAGTAAATTAATCCAACCAATAAAGGTACTTGCGAACCCATACATTTCCAAATTCTTAAAAAGATAATCCCATTCTACCATATCAAACTCAAGTGAAATGGCAGTGACCAGAGATTGATGATTTGCTACTGACCACATTATATTGATGAAATGCCTAATGTTATCAGAAGAGCTGTGGCCCCGAATAAACCCCACCTGATCTAGATGTATAAGAGCAGTCATAACTTAATCGGTTAGCCAGAATTTTTGACAACATTTTTACATCTAACTGGATCAGGGAAATTGGATGGTAAATTTTACACTCACTTGGATCTTTGTCCTTTTAAAGAATCAAACTGATCCGGCTTGTGTCATGGTTGGGGGAAGCATTCCATTCTTTAATGATTCCATATAAACTTCTAACAAAAGTGGAGCCAGTTCTGTAGCATAAGATATAAAAAATTCAGCGGCAAAGCAATCTGGCCCCAGAGGCTTGCCTGTAGGTAAGGATTTAATTACCTCACCAAGCTCCTCCAAGTTTTTCTCAGAATCAAGAGAATTTTTTTTGCTCAGTCGTCAATTTAGGGAGTTCTAACTGTTCCACAAATATTCTAATGTCTTCATACATAGACGAAGACATGGAATGATAAAGATCAAGATAGAATTCTTTACAAGCATTATTAATATTAATGGCTGGGGTAAATATTTCACCACTAGCAGATTTCACTGAGGGAATGGTAGAAAACGACTCTGTTTTATCTATCTAGCCAAAAGTTTTCCTGCTTTGTCCCCGCCGACTCAAAATTTGACTGTCTTGTCCTGAAAAGCCCAAACTCCACTTTCCGCAACAAAATAGTCTTTTATCTTTATTTCAATTGGGTCAATTCACTGAGGCCATCAGATGACATTTGTTGCTTCAGCTCTGCCTCTGCACGAGTTCTCATGCTTAGGATTTTTTGAATAGTGTATGATCCAACCCCTAAGAAATGCCTTAAGTGCCTCCCAAGCCACGCCCAAAGAGGACACTGAGGACCAGTTGGTCGCCATATAAACACTGATTTCAGTCTTTAACATTTGTTGGAAATCAGGATTTTGCAAAAGGGATACAGTAAGGCACCAATTATAGGATTTCTTTTTCTCCTTATGTGGCGACACTAAAACACACCAGGGTGTGATCTGAGACTAAAAGTTTTCCAATTGAGCAATCCACAACAGATGAAATGAGGGACTTATATATATATATAAAACTATTCTAGTATAATTTATATATATATATATATATATATATATATATATATATATATATATATATATATATATAAATAAAACTATTCTAGTATAAATCTTATGGACAGCTGAAATGTATATCACATGTGTTACGTTTAAGAAATAACCTTCCTTCTTTATATGGGGTGCCCCTTATCAATTTACATTCAATGTGGAGAGAGATAACCCACTCATAATAACATTTGACATTTTTATGTAATAGAAAAAATAGTGTCAAAAACAAAATGACAAATTACAAGGCAGCGCCAATTGGCGTCAATACCTCTAAAATCAAAAGGTTTCAAATCAAAATTTGCCATCGGATTGCTCAAGTCCGGTGCTTCTGCACAATTTTTCTACATTTAAATTTATGCAAAATTACATAACAGGATATACTAACCTCAGCCAATAGGGAGAGTAAACACAAAGAACGTGTGGATTCATTCACAGAACTTTCTCGAAGGTGTGATCCTCAACAAAACAAATATAACCGATATAAAGCCATTCAGTTTCCTCGGACAGACAAGCAAGTGTTCAGTGAGCCAGCTGTTTATGAGTGCAGCAGATGATGTAATCATTACAATATCCTGCAAAAATACTCCACAAAACTAACTCCAGGCAACCGGAGGCATATGCACAAGGAACGTACAGATTCATCCACAACTGTCCCGAAGCAGTGTTTTTCCACAAAACAAACTCCAGCCGCTAGGCGGAACCAGCACAAAGAGAAACAAAAATGGCTCCCAGCTTCCTCAGACAATCGAGTGTATGTTCAGCGAGTCAATCCACTCACATAAGAAACACCTTACTTACTCCAATATATTTATGAAGGACAGTGCTTGTTTGGGACATGTAAATACTTAGTGGACATACTTCGTTTTTATTCTCAGTTTGGCCGGAAACAAAGTGCAAAAGTGATCTTCCGTTGATGCACGAGCTTCTTACACTCCTTGAATCGATTGCATTTCTCTCATCGAATTCGCAAAGTCCAGGAACAAGAAAATATTTGCCTGTTGCAACACGAGATCTTTATCTGATGAACTCAGAAATTTGGCCAGAATTGTTTTTGGCCTGTCTCCCTCAGCAGATCTTCGAGATGGGACTCTGAGAGCTTGTTCGATTTCTAGCTTTGACCTGTATTGTCGAGCAGAACGGGAAGAGCTCGTCTAGGAATTTCACAATATCTCTGCCTTCTTCATGCTCAGGAATTCCAACAATCCGTACATTATTTCTTCGGCTCCTATTTTCGAGATTTTCCAGTTTTTCCAAAATGTTTCCCAGGTATATTTTTGACGTGAGCGAATTAGCGGATAATTCCCTTTCCGATGACTCCAGATAGTCAATCCGTTTCTCAACATCTGCCACTCTTTTAACCAACTCATAGAATTTTTTCCATCGCCGTAAATGTTCTACGTATTATAACGAGATCCTCCAAGTCAGCAACAACGCACAATCCAAATCAAGTCTGCAGACACGTCAAAGGTTTCAGCTTAAGCACTTAAGTGTCTCTTAATGTCTCCAGAGTCTGTGGTTTTTGACTTCTTTGCCGTGTTTACCTCACAGAACAAATATGTAACTGGGTGTTTCGAATCTCACCGGATTATAACATGAAAATAATTTAAAAGCTAACAAAGTGCGCAGAGCTCATCGCTCACATGGGGTCATGTGACTTCCTCAAACTAGAGACTCTGATGTACTTATGCTCTTGTTTAGTTGTACATCTGGGCCTTCCACATCTCAATCTGTCCTTGTTCGAGCCAGCTGTCCTTTGTCTTCGAAGACTGTAGTGTACACCGTTGTAGGAAATCTTCAGTTTTTTGGCAATTTCAAGCATTGCATAGACTTCATTCCTCAAAACAATGATTGACTGACAAGTTTCTAGAGAAAGCCATTTAAAAAAAAAAATGTAATGTCCTGACTATACTTTGTGATCAGTTGAATGCCACTTTGTTATTCAACTTAGGGTTAGGTTAATGTAAAAACCTGTACATTATTCCAAACTTTTGGCCGACAGTGTGGGTATGTATGTATTCACAGCGCTTCACTTTTTCCACATTTTGTTATGTTACAGCCTTATTCCAAAATTTATTAAATTCATTATTTCCTCAAAATTCTACAAACAATACCCCATAATGACAATGTGAAAGAAGTTTGAAATCTTTGCAAATTTATTAAAAATAAAAAACGAAAAAATTCACATGTACATAAGTATTCACAGTCTTTGCCATGAGATTCAAAATTGAGCTCAGGTTCATCCTGTTTCCACTGATCATTCTTGAGATGTTTCTACAACTTGATTGGAGTCCACCTGTGGTAAATTCAGTTGATTGGACATGATTTGAAACACACCTGTCTATATAAGGTCCCACAGTTAACAGTGCATGTCAGAGCACAAACCGAGCCATGAAGTCCAAAGACCTCCGAGACAGGATTGTATCAAGGCACAAATCTGGGGAATTGTACAGAAAAATTTCTGTAGATTTGAAGGTCCCAATGAGCACAGTGGCCTCCAACATCAGTAAATGGAAGTAGTTTGGAACCAACAGGACCCTTCCTAGGGCTGGCCGCCTGGCCAAACTGAACGATCGGGAGAGAAGGGCCTTCGTCAGGGAGGTGACCAAGAACCTGATGGTCACTCTGACAGAGCTCCAGCGTTTCTTTGTGGAGAGAGGAGAAACTTCCAGAAGAACAACCATCTGTGCAGCACTCCACCAGTCAGGCCTGTATGGTAGAGTGGCCAGACAGAAGCCACTCCTCAGAAAAAGGCACATGACAGCCTGCCTGGAGTTTGCCAAAAGGCACCTGAAGGACTCTCAGACCATGAGAAACAAAATTCTCTGGTCTGATGAAACAAAGATTGAACTCTTTGGCCTGAATGGTAAGTGTCATGTCTGGAGGAAACCAGGCACCGCTCATCACCTGGCCAAAACAAACTGTGGGGATGTTTTTCAGTGGCAGGAACTGGGAGACTAGTCAGGATCAAGGGAAAGATGAATGCAGCAAATGTACAGAGTCATCCTTGAAGGTTCATCTTCCAACAGGACAACTACCCTAAGCACAAGGCCAAGATAACAAAGGAGTGGCTACGGGACATCTCCATGAATGTCCTTGAGTGGCCCAGCCAGAGCCCAGACTTGAACCTACAGAGCTGACACATTCTTCTAAAAATCATCATTTTTGTTCAACAGAAGAAAGTAACTCATACACATATGGGAAGCCAGGAGGGTAAGTAATCATGAGATCATTTTTATTTTTGGGTGAATTATACCTTTAAGGCAGGGGTGTCAAACCTCTGGAAAAAAATTGTGTATGTTGATTTAGCCTGTAACTTGGGTAAGATCCATTTATACAATTTTTTTTTAATTCAGCAACAGCAGAACAGATAAACATTTATATTTGTGGTGTTGTATGTAGCTATGTTATAGCTTGCATGATCAGTGGAATTTCTTTGAATTACACTGGACATTCAGCTTAGGTGACACCCACAAGTTCCATGGCCACAGATTCCCACAGTGAAATTTCTCTAACAGCAATAATGACAACATGGACAGGTCCAAGAATAAATATTAGATGTATTAACTGTTCCATTGTTTCCATCCCATTGAACTTTTTATATTTAAGCAGGTATCAGTTTCTTGGTGTTTATGTTCGGTTTTAAATGGTTTATTGAGGCTAAAGCTCCATCCAAAAAGCAAGTGGTTCTCTCTTTTTCATGTAAATATTATTGCTTGATTCCCTTCAACTAATTGTGTGTGTATTTGTGATGTAACCTCTGGTTAATGAAATTAGTAAATTCAGTGTTTTTCCTTTTGTTCAAAGTTTAAAATTAGCACCCACCAACCTGCCAAATGTGGATATTTTATGCGCAGTGGTGGGTTATTTAACTTATAAATAGACTTGGAGTGACACGTGAGAAGAAATGCTGTCAGACACAAAGACGCACGTTTTAAGAAATACACGATTATATTTTGAAGAACAGAATAAAGAAAAGCAGTTGGTGTGCGTTTCTGATTCGCTGTGTATTCAGAGGCCATGATTGCAGCGCTTCTCCTGGAACACACGCATGCAGAGTGCTCACTGTTTCTGCTGTTTCAGTCATCTGAAAATGGTTTGCAACTGCAAGAATAGTGTCATCTATGAGAATGCTGCAAATGATCTCAGACCATCTCAGGAGGTGCTCAAAGTTTAGTTTGCTTAATTTCCCTGGAGCAGTTTGTTTAAACGTTGTGAATGCAACATTGCTTAATTCCAAGCATTTGTGACTGAATACATAACCATAAAAAGAAAATCACTTGCTACAACATTAATAAACTGCCATCTGTGTCATCATAATTAACTACAGCTTCAGAAGTGGTGTTTCATATGCCTTTATGAATTCATTTGCTCCACCGCTGAACTACCAGCGTCACTAAAGAAATAATTTTTTACCTAAGTTATGAGATTGCAGTCTGGAATAGAATTGGTGACACAAAAAAGTGTGCACCGAGAAAACAGTGCACCTTTCTATTGCATTATGTTTGCTCTTCGCTGGCTGTACTCAACGACAAACAATGTACCTGGTTAGACCGATTCATGAATAAATTACCCCTATGAGCCTGTACATTTAGAACAGTGATTCACCAGCTCTCAAGTTCTCGTTCTGAATCAGTATGACAAATCCTTCAGTGAATGAACTTACTGAATTACTTGGGAGGAGCCGAATGAATGTTATTTTCTGCAAGTTGCTCTCAGTCATGTCGAAATGTTGTGTGTACAAAGTTAAATAAAATGTGATAACAAATGATAATATTGTTAAAGACAAATCATAATTTTAATAAATAATTTTAAACGTTATTAAAACATATACACACATATATAAATATACAAAAAAAGATCCCCCAATTAGCCTTAACAGACTGTAGGGGCAAGTGCTGTTAGCGAGCACCTATGAAGGCCGGAACGGTACACAAGGGGGTGGGTGGCCAGCACCACGCCCGACCGCCTTTGTCTCCCCAGTGGCAATGTTTACACACTGCACCAGGTACTCATTTTAGGCTGAGTCGACCTAGGGGAGGCCCGGGACCGGTTCAGATAATCATCACTGGTGTTGGCCATGAGAGGAAATCAAACTCAGGTCGCCAGGTTCGTAGCTCAGCACGCTAACCACTACACTACCGCTCCCCCGTTATAAATATACACATATACATACACATACATGTATGTGTATATGTATGTGTGTGTGTGTATATTGAAGGGTGAGGGTCAAAATCCCTTGGCTCTTCAGATATATCAATACATATATATATATCTCGTTTTATATCAATATCTATCTGTATTCTGTTGCTTAACTTCTTTAATAAAGTGATGAATTAACTATATGCATGATCACATAATCAATTCTATTTTCTTATGCATAACTGAAATATACTTTGAATCTTATGTGTGTTGGAATGTTAACTAGTGTCTTTTAAGGAACATTCCAGAATCTTTCTCTCTGTCCTGCCCGTAGTCTGGAGGTCCTTTGGGGATAAGCTTAGCTGTGATGAGAGGGGGCAGGGAGAATGTTAAACATATGTTCTGTGTTTGATCGTTACTTTTCTATGATTAAGTATATGGTTTAAAGTCCTATGCAATACTACCTGAATAGTAGAAGTGTGATTTTCTCTTATTATTTCTTTAGGGAAGAAATGTATGTTATTTCAACCCTCTCCTCTGCCCGAGGAGTGAATATTTGATCTCTCTGTTTTGGTTTAAATGGCCTGATAATGTGTGCTCTAGCTGTCTTGTGCCCAGAGAAGGACTGTCATTCGTCAGTGTTTTGTGTGTGCGTTTGACCTTCTACCTAGGTTTTGAACCAGGGATGCACACCAGGCCGACTCGAAGACGCCCCGCGACCATCTGCGAGGTCACTTCAGATGTAAATCTCGGGCGCGGACGACAAGTGCGCTGATTAATGTTGATAGGCCATTTAACTATCTATATGTTGTGACTTTATGTTCTTTTAGCCAATCAGGAGTAAAATAATGGAATGTACGTCCTTGCAAATGGTATAATTGATGTAAGATTTTGTGTAAGGTACGAGTTAGCTTTCGATCTCCTCGTGAGACTTTGTCGCTGGCTCTACCAATTTCACTGCAAACTATTCTTCAGAAAATTGATTCTTTAATTGAATTTCTCGACTCCTGGTTTTCTTTCTCCATATCTGGTCCGGGTCACAACTGTTATACCCCTAACAGTTTGGTGGAGGATGCGGGCAATCACTCCGTGGTGACATATCTGGCAAATCAGCAAACAAGTTAGGAAGCTTTTATTAATTGTTAGGGCTGTCTGACTGGAAGAGATTTTGAAGGGGAGCGGGAGAGCTTCACTCCGACGAGGCGAGTGAAGAGTAATTTAATTATACTATTGAGAGTATAAGAAGTCGCTGAGAGAGCCGTTAAGGGTTAAAACAGCAAACAGCGCAAGTGAAGCGTGCTTCTGTGGGGTGCCCAGGTGGGCACTGGTGTAGCACCACCCGGCAGAGTGCGTCCCTGGACGGGAGGTCCAGTGGCACCGTAAACCTGCTCAATCTCTTCCACCTCAGATAGGGGTACCCGAGCTTAGTGAATCAGGCAGTTAGGGATTCAGATATTAGTTATAAAATAAAATAAAATACAATAGGGATTGTTTTGCCAGGGATGCATCAGGAGCGGTCCCAAGTAAATAAATAAATTGTGACCCGAATTGGTATGGATCAGTATATGTGACCAGGATGTTTGTGAAGAATACTTTGTGGTGAAATTGGTAGAAATCCAGTATTGTTGCTGCTATAGTTAATTTATCCGCATAAAATATTTGCTGCTAAAATCTTTTCGGTAGTGATTTTCAACTGTGACCAAGAAAAATGACTGATAGAGGGAATTTTCTGAGTAGTTCTGACCAAAACGAGCAGGGCACACGCTGTAAACAGCTCTGCTCTGACGAGCTCAAATCAGAGAAATGTGCACAGCTCATTAAGAAAATGGTCAGTCAGGGGTTTGATTCTGATTGGAACGCCATGCAGCAGATTGACTGGCTGCAGAACAAAAAAGACACTGATAGGGCCAAATATCTATCCGTGTTTGCCTATTCATGGATTTGTAAACTGGGTGGTATACCGTTAAACCATGAAAAGGCAATTCCAAATGTGATGGACGGATGGTCTAGTTTGATTGCCCAGCGTGATAGAGTGGCAAAAATTATTGGGCAGGAAGTCGGCTGTGATCTGTGTAGTTTGAGTAAGGGTTTCGAGGCTGTTTGTGAAAAAGCAGAAAATACTGTGAAAAATGAGACTGAAATTTGCTAAGATTTTCTGGGAAAAAGTGTGTATGCTCTCAGCTTGCCTGACAGAAAAACAAATGCAGTTCTATTTTGATAGCAGGGAACACTGAGACACTGTATCAGTGATCAAGGCCAAAGAGCGTTCAGTCTCAGTCACCATTCACTTTCATTGAAAAAAAAAAAACACAATGAAGATGAATGTGGTCTGAGGTGATCAGTCTCTAGCAATCTTCTTAACATTTCATTTTGTATTCCAGCTAGCCGATGATGAGTGTGAAGGATGCCTTATTTTGATTGACACGGGCGCGACTGTATCAATTACAGATCTCGATCTTGAGATCACTTCTGAAACTTTGTACATAGAAGGTCTAAATGGCACAAATGTATATCATAAATCTGTTCCTGTCCCTCTAACCATTTCTAACTCTGAAAAAGTATATTGGACTGAATTTTGGGTAGGGGAAAATACTGTAGGGACTCTAATCGGTGTTGACATTCTGAAAGAACTCGAAGCTGATGTTTTGCTTTCTCAAGATAAGCTAGTGCTTGGCTGGAATGAAACAATTCACTTATCTCAGAGTGGCCCCCACCATGAGCAGAGATGTGCAGTGGCTGAACCTGCTAGGTTAACTGAAACTCGCTCTGAGTGGAAGTTTATAATTTCCAAATTTCCTGATGTATGGGCAAAAGATAAATATGATTGTGGTTTAGCACAGATTCAGCCACTGAGCATCCCAGGTCCTTTGCATGAAGCCAAAAGACAATATCCTTTGAGAAATTAAGCTCGACAGGGGGCTGACACTGTTTTAGATGAATTACGCAAACGGGGGCTTGTGATTCCTTGTGCCTCTCCCACTAACTCTCCCATTTGGCCTGTCAAAAAGCCCGATGGGAGCTGGCGTTTGACCATTGATTACACCTCTCTGAATTCAGTGTCTGAGAAAATGCACCCTCTGGTGGCCAACCCCGCAACTATCCTACATGAGATAGGATCTGAACATTGTCTTTTTACTGCTTTAGACATTTCTAATGGTTTTTGGACTTGTCCCCTAGCCAAGGAGGACCAAGGCAGATTTGCTTTCACCAGCAGGGGTCGCCAATGGACATGGAGTCGTTTGCCACAAGGTTTCTGCAACTCACCCACACTGTTTCATCAGGTACTAGCATCCTTCATCGATCTGGTAAGAAAACAACTTGAATATGACGGATCTGTTGTCCTACAATATGTGGATGACATTTTAATTGCTAGTCCAACCAAGTTCAAACATTTGACTGCTGTACAGACTGTTTTGAATGCCCTCCAAAACAGGGGATTCAAAGTGAACTTGAAGAAAGCACAGCTAGCACTGCCTGAAGTGACTTATTTGGGGCAAATTGTGTGTGTGCACGGCAGACGCATCACTCCTGAACGAGTTAAAGCTATCATTGAACTTCCAAAACCAAACACGGTCACTGGTCTAAGGCAAGTAATGGGTCTTTTGAATTATTGCCGCCAGTATGTTTCTGAATACACTGAACTTTCTAAACCACTCACAGAGGCGCTGAAAGGAGGAAAACCTGGATCGGAGCTGATCGACTGGACTGAGGAGATGGAGGAGGCATTTGTGAGTATCAAAGAAACTCTTGCTTCCTCCCCAGCATTACGCCATGCCGATGCCAGCAGGCCGCTCCATCTATGGACATGGGTGGGAACTCGATCCTATTCAGCTGCCCTGGGTCAAAGGGTTCCAGGAAGAAACTCCTATGGGATGGTAGGATATTATTCTGCCCCTATTCCTGTTTCAATGGCAGGACAGCATCCGTGCCTGTTGATATGCGACTGTGCAGAGTGGGCTGTAAAGGTTACAGAGGACATTGTGACTCATCAGAAGGTGATACTGCACACTAGACACCAGATTCTGAAACTGTTATCAAACACTCGTTTAGGCTCTATCTCTAATCAAAGACGAGCTAAATGGGAGGCCACTCTCTTGAGTAAAAATGTGGATATAAATATTGACATTGAAACTGCTATCAACCCTGCCTCCTTGCTTCCAGAAGGAACTGCACACAACTGTGCCCGACTGATCGAGATGGACAGCCAGAGCCCTCTTCAATCTGAACCACTTTCTGATGCCATGAAGCTGTTCGTGGATGGTTCCAGCTTTCATGAACAGGGAAAACGCTTCACTGGCTGGGCTGTTGTAAATGAACATGGTGAAACTGTTGACTGTGGTTCTCTTTCAGGAGGAGGGGCTCAAGTGGCCGAGCTGGTCGCATTGACACGAGCATTGCAGTATGGCCAGGGGAAACGAGTCAATGTTCACACTGACAGCCGTTATGCATATGGTGCTGTTCATGACTTCGGCCCTGTGTGGAGACGCAGAGGATTTCTAACCACTGCCGGTCTGCCGATCTCTCATCAACAACAGGTAAAAGAACTTATGAATGCCTGTGATCTTCCTGCAACAGGAGCAGTTATCAAAGTCACTGGACATGCAACGGACAATTCTCCTGAGGCCACAGGAAACCGAGCTGCTGACACAGCTGCCAGAGAGGCTGCAACACGGACTGAGACTTGCGTGAGTGTTATGGCTCTTGCTCCTCAGGAGAGTGAGACCCCCAGAGACCTTTTTAAACTCTATGATGAGGATGACCCTGAAGAGATAGAACAATGGACAAAATTAGGAGCTCAGAAAAATGCAGAAGGACTGTGGAAATTTAATGAGCGCTTTGTTTGTCCTGTTTCTGCTAGAACTGAACTAATGTCTTTGTATCATGGTTTGGCACATGCAGGTCCTGAAAAACTACATGCAATGATTTCCAAAACCTGGTGGTGGCCCCGACTGAGGGCTTCTTGCAATGATTTTTGTAAGAGATGTCTAGTATGCCTTAAGGTTAATTCTTCTTCTAAGCTGAAAATTCCCTTAGGACATGCCCCTCGACCTCAAGGGCCGTGGACACACCTCCAAATTGATTTCATAGGTCCACTGCCCCCTAGTGGAGGTTTTACATACATTCTAATGATTGTTGATCTGTTTTCCAGATGGGTTGAGGCATTTCCACTGAGAAACTGCACCGCAGATGCAACCGCCAAGATTATGTTGAATGAAGTTTTCCCAAGATGGGGTTTGCCCTTACAAATTGATTCAGATCAGGGTACACATCTTACTGGGAAGGTGATGAAAAATGTCATGAAGTTGATGGGGGTGAGGCAACACTTTCACATTCCATTTAGGCCGTGTAACACTTCCCAAAGAAGGAGGACAGGAAACAGGTCTTCACCACAAGGTAAGGTTTTAATTCCCTTTTTGTTCCGTACAATCTTATTTTACAAACACAATACAACACAATGCCAAACACTGGGTTCGCATGTCATCTCCCTCCTCTGGGGCCCTCTCGCTGCCTTTTTATGCCGCTCTCCTCGTACTCATTGAAATTAGAGACAGGTGTTTAGACATAATTTAGCTCAGGTGTAAGCGCCCTTACCGCTTTTCTCTCCCGGACGGGCGCTTGACCACGCCCGCTGCCACATACCCCCACCGCCCGACTCAGGCCGGGGCGTCATCCGGCCTGCCTACCACTCCCCCCCCCCATTTCTGGAGAGGAAGTCGGCGACAGCCATCTGCACCCCCGGTCTGTGGACCACCTTGAATTTAAAGGGCTGGAGAGCTAGATACCAACGGGTGATCCGGGCGGTAGTATCCTTCATGCGATGGAGCCACTGCAGTGGGGCGTGATCCGAACAGAGGGTGACGGCCCGCCCCAGCAGGTAGTAACGGAGGGTGAGGACCGCCCACTTGATGGCCAAACACTCCTTCTCCACGGTGCTGTACTTAGTCTCCCTTAAGGAGAGCTTACGGCTAATGTACAGCACCGGCGCTCCTCTCCTCCACCACCTCGCGAGTACGCCCCCAGCCCTCTGTCTGAAGCGTCCGTCTGTAATAAAAAGGGAGAGAGAAGTCAGGTGCATGAAGAAGCTGCCCCCACAAAGTGCGGCTTTAACCTGCATAAACGCCTGTTGGCACTGCTCCGACCACTGGACCGGATCTGGAGCCCCTTTTTAGTGAGGTCAGTCAGCGGGCTGGTGACGTCCGAATAATTAGGCACAAACCTTCTATAATAGCCAGCCAGCCCCAGAAACTGCCTCACCCCCTTTTTGGTCTTAGGTCTAGGGCAAGTCGCAATCGCCGCGGTCTTATCAATTTGGGGCGACCTGGCCATGACCCAAGTGGAACCCCAGATACCGTACCTCCACACGCCCAATCGCAAGCACTTCTTAGGGTTTGCCGTGAGCCCGCCGCCGCTAGCGATCTCAGGACGGCCCTCAGATGTTGCATATGCCGCTGCCAATCATTGCTATAAATGATAATATCATCTAAATAGGCAGCGGCGTACGCGGTGTGCAGTCTGAGGATCCGATCCATGAGTCGCTGAAACGTGGCTGGTGCCCCAAACAAACCGAAAGGAAGCGTCACAAATTGGTGTAACCCAAACGGCGTAGTGAAGGCTGTTTTCTCACGGGACATTGGTGTCAAGGGGATCTGCCAATAACCCTTTGTTAAATCCAAGGTCGAATAAAATCGAGCAGTACCTAACCGATCGAGCAGTTCATCAACACGGGGCATTGGGTATGCGTCAAATTTAGACACCGCGTTGACTTTCTTGTAATCCACACAGAATCGAACAGACCCATCACTCTTGGGAACAAGAACAACCGGGCTGGACCAATCACTGTGGGATTCCTCTATTACGCCCATATCGAGCATCGCATCTAATTCTTCCCGTACTATTTTCTTTTTATGTTCGGGTAAGCGATAGGGGCGGCAACGCACCACCGCGCCTGGCTCGGTCTCGATGTGGTGCTGTATGATGTTTGTACGGCCCGGTAGAGGGGAAAACACATCCGCAAATTCCTTTTGTAATTCAGAAACCTCTGTGAGTTGCCGCGGTGAGAGTTGGTCTCCACAAGTAACCGGAGTGTTAAGATTGTAGTTTTTGTTTACCTCCGGCCCGAGCTCCGCCCTCTCCAGAACTACAGTGGCCAGCGTCACAGAGGCTGCCTCCTCCCTCCATAATTTCAGGAGGTTGAGGTGATAAATTTGACGTCGCCCCTCTATCGGTACGTTTAACTTCATAATCGAGATCCCCAACTCGTCAGTGTGACCTCAAAGGGTCCTTGCCACTTGGCGAGTAATTTAGAGCTCGATGTTGGGAGTAATACGAGTACCTTATCTCCCGTGCAAATTCCGTAGCCGAGCACCCCTGTCATACAGCCGGCGTTGGCGTTCTTGAGCTTGGAGCAAATTCTCCTATGTTAATCGCCCCAGTGTGTGGAGTTTTGCTCTAAGATCGAGAACGAACTGAATTTCATTTTTACTATTAGAAGGTCCCTCCTCCCACGCCGCGGATGACGTCAAGGACCCGCGGGCGTCGCCCGTACAGCAGCTCAAACGGGAGAACCCGGTGGAGGCTTGTGGGACCTCTCGTACTGCAAATAACAGGGGTCTAGCCACTTATCCCAATTTCTAAGCGTCCTCGTGTATGCAATTTACTGAATCATGTTCTTGAGCGTTTTATTAAATCGTTCCACTAGGCCATCTGTCTGCGGGTGGTAAACGCTAGTGCTGAATCGATTTGATGCCCAAGAGCTCGTAAAGTTCGTGAAGTGTTCGTGACATAAAAGTCGTGCCTTGATCGGGTGAGGATTTCTTCGGAATCCCCACCGGAGATTATCTTGAAGAGTGCCCCTGCAACACTACGTGCGGAGATGTTGCTCAGAGGCACTGCTTCCGGATATCGCGTCGCGTAATCCACTAGGACTAACACAAAGCGATGTCCGCGTGCTGACCGTTCTAATGGCCCGACGAGGTCCATCCCAATTCTCTCGAAGGGGACCTCGATTAACGGTAGAGGGCGCAATGGCGCTTTTGGGGTGGCGGTGGGTTTACCAGCTGACATTCACGACACGCCGCACACCACCTGCGGACGTCACCGCCAATGCCCGGCCAATAGAAGCGGGCTATTAGACGGAGAAGTGTTTTCCGTTCCCCTAGGTGACCGGCCATAGGATTGTAGTGAGCCGCCTGGAAAACCATTTCCGGCGGCTCGTGGAACCAATAATTGTGTCACTTCCTCCTTTGTTTGAGCGTCCTGCGTCACTCTATATAACCGATCTTTAATCATAGCAAAGTATGGGTATGCAATGGCGACGCCCGGCGGAGCTGTTGACCATCAATCACTCTCACTTGGTCAAGAGCATGTTTAAGAGTTTCGATCCCGCGACTGCTCTAGAGGAAAGTCCCTTCAGGGAATTCCCTGAGAGGAGGCGGCCACCTCACCCCTTTCCTCGTCATTCCGAGCAGCCGAGGGCGGTCCCGCTCCGCCTCCCTGCCAAAGCATCGCACACCGCACACCTCTTTATGCAGGACCCATCCGCACAAATACCCTCTAATATATCTTTAAAATTCGGCCAATCAGTACCCAAGATTAGCGGATGGGTGAGTGAGGAACTAACCGCTGCCTCCACACTATGTTTTTTCCCCTAAATATCATCGCCAACGTCACCATGGGATATTTGTGAACATCCCCATGCACACACCTCACCCTCACCAGTTTAGATAAACCCAAAGCCCGGGTTGAACCAAGCGTTGGTGGATGGTGGTCTGATTGCAGCCGGTATCCAGCAAAGCTTGGTAAATACCCCGATCCTTACCGAATCCGGTATGCTCCAGCCCGATAGGGGGCAGCCTGCGGGGCGTCAGAGACCCGCACCACCGTCCCCACCTCCATCAGCGGACACTGATCCCGAAGTGGCCCGGTCTCCGCACCTCCAACAGGCCGGCCCAGGCGTTGCGGCCGCACTTGTGCTGGCGAGCGCCCCACCTGAGGAGGAGAGCGGCTGAAAGACGGGGAATGGGAGGCGCATTCTCCCACGGCCGGGGAGCAGGTCTCTGGAACCCTCCACGCCTGCGCGGGGCAGTAACGGGCCCTGGGGAGAGAACAGAAGGAAAAAACACAGGGGAGGGGGCGAGGGCCTGGGCAGATACAAGGGAAGGGGAGAGAGAGAGACGAAGAAGAGGGCTCGTCCGCCCTCGGGATCGCCGCCAAGTGGTCCTCCGCCAACCGAACAGCTTCCTCCAGCGACGCCGGGCGATGGCACTGGACCCACCCCGCCGTCTTCCGAGGCAGCCGTTGAATGAACTGTTCCAGTACCACCTGGTCGATTACTCCCTCGACGTCGCGGTCCCCGCGAGCAGCCACCTCCGACAGGCGTCCCGGAGCCGTTGAGCTGAACGCGAAGGGGCGATCGGACGTTCCTAGCTTCATGCCCGGAAGAGCTGGCGATTCTCTTCCGGGCTCCGACCGACCCGCTGCAGAATAGACCTCTTCAGATCGGGGTATGCCAGGAGGTTCGTCGCCGGCAGCTGCTGTGCCGCAAGTTGAGCTTCCCGGACAGGAGGGAATCAGGCGGGCTGCCCACTGTTCGCGGGGCCAGCCCCAGATTTCTGCTGAGCGCTCAAACAAATCGAGGAAGGCCTCAGGATCATCTGCTGCCCCCATCTTCTGTAGCATTGGGGGGGGCAGCGTAGCGCGGGTGTCCGGGGTCGCGGTTGTGGCTGACGCGTCCCCCTGGCTGAGGAGGCTCCGGATGGCGTGCCGGTCCTCTGCCTGAGCCCGCATGATTTCGAAAAACCGGCGATCTTGGTCTTGCCGGAGCTCAAGCAGGGATTGTTGGTGGCCTTGATGCAGCGTCGCGAGGGACTGGAGGACTTCTGCCAGCTGGGAGGACTCTATGGGGCGACCACTTTCCATGTTTCCTTTAATGTCCCGGGTTTCGGCACCAGTGTAACACTTCCCAAGGAAGGAGGACAGGAAACAGGTCTTCACCACAAGGTAAGGTTTTAATTCCCTTTTTGTTCCGTACAATCTTATTTTACAAACACAATACAACACAATGCCAAACACTGGGTTCGCATGTCATCTCCCTCCTCTGGGGCCCTCTCGCTGCCTTTTTATGCCGCTCTCCTCGTACTCACTGAAATTAGAGACAGGTGTTTAGACATAATTTAGCTCAGGTGTAAGCACCCTTACCGCTTTTCTCTCCCGGACGGGCGCTTGACCACGCCCCCGCTGCCACAGGCCCCAATCTAGCGGATCTATTGAACGCACTAATCGTACGCTTAAAACTTCATTGAGAAAGAGATTGTTGGAGTGGGGGAAAGGGTGGCATGCGGCTGTCCCAGCGATTTTGTTAAGCATGAGAGCCAGCCCTAACAAGACTACACAGCTCAGCCCTTTTGAGATAATGACAGGTCGCTACATGCGGCTGCCCCCTTGCAACATGAGGGACCCTTTGAAAGACGCTTTACAAAATTATCTGAAAGCTTTGGATGACAGTCTGCGAGACACACGGGTCAGTGTTAGCACACGACAAGCAGATCGAGATAATGTTGAGCAAAAAGACATGCCTGCTTTGCCTGAAATAGGTGACAATGTGATGTTACAGCGGGAGATAGTTTCCCCCTTAGGTCCGAAATTTGATGGGCCTTATCAGGTGGTATTGACCACTAACACCTCTGTTCTACTGGCCAGGGGGGTTTTGGGTACAGTATGGAGACATTGGTCACAGGTGAAACCACTTGAAAAGTGTAACAACTTACTACCTCGGGATCATTAAATGTCTGTCGTGTATGTTAAAATTCTAGAATTCTAGAACAAATGTTTTATCATTACAGATGGCTGAATCTGATGACATACTGAAGCTGCTAATTCTTCAAGAAGAAGTGCGTAGTGAGAGACGACTGAAAGTGAAACGAGCTTTCATCCGATTGGTACTTCCGCTCTCGTTGGTATTTTTAATTCTGATCGCTTTATCATTTTTGATGTGGATTCAAATTTCAATTTGGACAGGGAGATTCCATGCGTTTTCAACTCATTGGGATTGTGAGGAGATCGATAACCGTCCATCATGGATACAATACCCATGTCTAAATTCAACTGAGGGTCTAAATTTAATTCCGACCATGTACCAAAAGGTAAATGATCGTTGTTATCGTCTGGACGGAAATGAGACAGTGTCCTATTGGCTTGGTCACTCCCCAAATTATCCCGATACTACCCTCATTATGCAAAAAGGTCGGTGGATGAGGAGTGGAGGCGTTGACCTGTTTGAAGGAGATTTCAGTTCAATGAGCTGGATCCCTGACCACATAGCTCGTGAAAACATGAGTGCATGCTCTATACGAATGGATATGGTTAATCGATATTTGTTAAAATCTAGAAAAGGTGAGAGTAGAGCAGAACGAAGGAGGCGTCAGGTAGCAGATGTGAATGACTCCCACATGATTTTAGGTGGAAAAACAGTGAAACTTCCGTTCTACCCAAGTGCTCCTGATCCTCGCCACATCATGTCATACTATCTTCCCAAAGCTAAGAATGAACTTGGTTACAACAAAGTCATTAAAGATATAGCCCAAAGTTATATATACAGCAATATTGTGATTAGAGAAGAACCGGGGTCTGATGAGTATCAAACAGCAATAAATGATAAGGATTTGATGAGATGGGGAGTGTTAGTCCCAACTAAATGCCACATGATCCGATGGGACACTAATAGGGCTTACGGTGCAGTCTGTGATAGGTTAGGGCGGATAGATAAAACTGACAAGGACAAGTTCGATCTGAATGGCAGTAAAAATGGTTTGCCTGCTATTAATGCTTTGTCCCTCTCTTGGCCCAGGTACACTAGATTCGATGACCCTTGGAAGGAGACTGCACATGTTGAGCGTTGTTTAGGTAAAGAAATTCAACAGTGGTTTGTTAAGATGTTTCCTCCTGGAGATGTTGATAAATGTAGAGAAATTTCTGAGAAGCTCACCGGTGTGAAGATGATGGAGATACCCTGGGAGATGTGTAATGCTTCTTTTGTTAAGTCAGGTTACACTTGGGCTAGTTTATCTGATGTGTTACACCAGTATGAGTTTGCTAGGAACCTTGCTAACAAAACTGTTTTCAACATGGATCACTTGCATGATTACCTTGAAGATAAATGTTATAGTCCTACATCAATGGCTTATAATGTGACAGCCTGGATGCATTTGCAAGTGTTTAAACTGAATATTGAAACGATGTACACTCGAGCAAAGACTAGTCTGGTACCTTTAAAGTATGAGGAGCTGTTGTGGGACAATTATAAATCATTTCAGGTGAGGATGTGGCCTCAGTTGTCCGATGTAGCTATTGGAGATGAGTGGTTTGACAGGGCAAAACAATTTAGACAATTTCTGAGTCCAATTCCTTCAGTACAGGAAATCAGAGATCTAGAGTCTAAGACTCCATCAAAGGACTGTGCTAAACACAGGTTGACACACCCCATGGGTCCTGCATGGCGTCCAGTTGATAAGAGTAAGAAAGCTAACGAAGCAGAGCTGTCTCTTTGTGTTGCAGAGTTGAAGCAGAAGACTGAATATTTTCCTCGGTTGAAGGCGCAAACAGCTCGGCAGAAATTTATCACTGCATTTCTGGAACAGATAAAAACTAATGATCCATTTGCAGGTTATGAGTATTTGAATTCTGTATGGCTTAAATCTAAGGGCACTCCATGGTATACTGATTCGGAACCTCCGTCTGCTATAGCAGTAGCATTGGTTTTGGCTTTTTCGGTAGGAAAAACTGACATGACGGAAACAGTGGAGGAATATGTGGAGGAAGCTTGGGAGGAGTTTGTGGCTGCCTCAGAGGATTTGGTCATGGGAGCTGTTAAATATGTGTTATATGCTTTTGGAGCTCTTTTGGAAGTGGGTGTCCTCTGTCTGTGTGTGTGGATGTGTGTTCGTTTCTGTTTTTCTTATGTATGCAGGTCTGCTTGCAGTAACTTGAACCCTTCCGAGGAGGAGAACCGACAGAGAAAACTGACGACACGCTTGGAAGAGAAACTTAAGAAGGATAACATCCATGCCCTGTTGTGAGTGGAAGGTGGGAGAGCCTTCGCGTGGGGACTGGGAATTTTTAGTATCCAGCATGTCACGTAATGAGGCGAAGAGACAAGTGTGACCCGTCAGGGAAGCATGCGTTACCACTCCACCTTCCGTAGTGACCTCACTTGGTAGACCAGGCGTGGCGGTATTGGACCCCACATTGGTCTAAAGCGGGGGACTGAAGGGTGAGGGTCAAAATCCCTTGGCTCTTCAGATATATCAATATATATATATATATATATATATATCTCAATATCTATCTGTATTCTGTTGCTTAACTTCTTTAATAAAGTGATGAATTAACTATATGCATGATCACATAATCAATTCTATTTTCTTATGCATAACTGAAATATACTTTGAATCTTATGTGTGTTGGAATGTTAACTAGTGTCTTTTAAGGAACATTCCAGAATCTTTCTCTCTGTCCTGCCCGTAGTCTGAAGGTCCTTTGGGGATAAGCTTAGCTGTGATGAGAGGGGGCAGGGAGAATGTTAAACATATGTTCTGTGTTTGATCGTTACTTTTCTATGATTAAGTATATGGTTTAAAGTCCTATGCAATACTACCTGAATAGTAGAAGTGTGATTTTCTCTTATTATTTCTTTAGGGAAGAAATGTATGTTATTTCAACCCTCTCCTCTGCCCGAGGAGTGAATATTTTATCTCTCTGTTTTGGTTTAAATGGCCTGATAATGTGTGCTCTAGCTGTCTTGTGCCCAGAGAAGGACTGTCGTTCGTCAGTGTTTTGTGTGTGCGTTTGACCTACTACCTAGGTTTTGAACCAGGGATGCACACCAGGCCGACTCGAAGATGCCCCGCGACCATCTGCGAGGTCACTTCAGACGTAAATCTCAGGCGCGGACGACAAGTGTGCTGATTAATGTTGATAGGCCATTTAACTATCTATATGTTGTGACTTTATGTTCTTTTAGCCAATCAGGAGTAAAATAATGGAATGTACGTCCTTGCAAATGGTATCATTGATGTAAGATTTTGTGTAAGGTATGAGTTAGCTTTCGATCTCCTCGTGAGACTTTGTCGCTGGCTCTACCAATTTCACTGCAAACTATTCTTCAGTAAATTTTGATTCTTTAATTGAATTTCTCGACTCCTGGTTTTCTTTCTCCATATCTGGTCTGGGTCAAAACTGTTATACCCCTAACAATATACATGTATGCATGTATGTATATGTGTATATTTATATATACATGTATGCGTGTGTGTGTGTGTATATATATATATATATATATATATGTGCTGGTCATATAATTAGAATATCATCAAAAAGTTGATTTATTTCAGAAATTCCATTCAAAAAGTGAAACTTGGATAATGTATACATTCATTCCACACAGACTGATATATTTCAAGTGTTCATTCCTTTTAATTGATGATTATAACTGACAACTAATGAAAAACCCCAAAATCAGTATCTTAGAAAATTTGAATATTGTGAAAAGGTTCAATATTGAAGCCACCGGGTACAACACTCTAATCAGCTAATTAACTCAAAACACCTGCAAAGGCCTTTAAATGGTCTCTCAGTCTAGTTCTGTAGGCTACACAATCATGGGGAAGACTGCTGACATGACAGCTGTCCAAAAGATGACCACTGACACCTTGCACAAGGAGGGCAAGACACTAAAGGTCATTGCTAAAGAGGCTGGCTGTTCACGGAGCTCTGTGTCCAAGCACATTAATAGAGAGGCGAAGGGAAGGAAAAGATGTGGTAGAAAAACGGTGTACAAGCAATAGGGATAACCACACCCTGGAGAGGATTGTGAAACAAAACCCATTCAAAAAATGTGGGGGAGATTCACAAAGAGTGGGCTGAAGCTGGAGTCAGTGCTTCAAGAACCACCACGCACAGACGTATGCAAGACATGGGTTTCAGCTGTCGCATTCCTTGTGTCAAGCCACTCTTGAACAAGACACAAGCGTCAGAAGCGTCTCGACTGGACTGCTGCTGAGTGGTCCAAAGTTATGTTCTCTGATGAAAGTAAATTTTGCATTTCCTTTGGAAATCAAGGTCCCAGAGTCTGGAGGAAGAGAGGAGAGGCACTGAATCCAGGTTGCTTGAAGTCCAGTGTAAAGTTTCCACAGTCAGTGATGGTTTGGGGTGCCATGTCATCTGCTGGTGTTGGTCCACCGTGTTTTCTGAGGTCCAAGGTCAATGCAGCCGTCTACCAGGAAGTTTTAGAGCACTTCATGCTTCCTGCTGCTGACCAACTTTATGGAGATGCAGATTTCATTTTCCAACAGGACTTGGCATCTGCACACAGTGCCAAAGCTACCAGTACCTGGTTTAAGGACCATGGTATCCCTGTTCTTAATTGGCCAGCAAACTCACCTGACCATAACCCTATAGAAAATCTATGGGGTATTGTGAAGAGGAAGATGCGATATGCCAGACCCAACAATGCAGAAGAGCTGAAGGCCACTATCAGAGCAACCTGGGCTCTCATAACACCCGAGCAGTGCCACAGACTGATCGACTCCATGCCACGCCGCATTGCTGCAGTAATTCAGGCAAAAGGAGCCCCAACTAAGTATTGAGTGCTGTACATGCTCATACTTTTCATGTTCATACTTTTCAGCTGGCCAACATTTCTAAAAATCCTTTTTTTGTATTGGTCTTTTTATATTCTAATTTTCGGAGATACTGATTTTGGGGTTTTTCATTAGTTGTCAGTTATAATCATCAATTAAAAGGAATGAACACTTGAAATATATCAGTCTGTGTGGAATGAATGT
This sequence comes from Xyrauchen texanus, assembly GCF_025860055.1. NCBI lineage: Eukaryota > Metazoa > Chordata > Actinopteri > Cypriniformes > Catostomidae > Xyrauchen > Xyrauchen texanus. Next base: position 40,625,702 of record NC_068299.1, read on the forward strand.
ATACATTATCCAAGTTTCACTTTTTGAATGGAATTTCTGAAATAAATCAACTTTTTGATGATATTCTAATTATATGACCAACACCTGTATACACACACACACACACACACATATATATATATATATATATATATATACACATACATACATATACAGTGGGTACGGAAAGTAAATTTAGAAAATAAGAAAATAAGAAAATTTTTCACTCTTTGTTATATTGCAGCCATTTGCTAAAAACATTTAAGTTAATTTTTTTTCCTCATTATTGTACACACAGCACCCCATATTGACAGAAAAACACAGAATTGTTGACATTTTTGCACATTTATTAAAAAAGAAAAACTGAAATATCACATGGTCCTAAGTATTCAGACCCTTTGTTCAGTATTTAGTAGAAGCACCCTTTTGATCTAATACAGCCATGAGTCTTTTTGGGAAAGATGCAACAAGTTTTTCACATCTGGATTTGGGTATCCTCTGCCATTCCTCCTTGCAGATCCTCTCCAGGTCTGTCAGGTTGGATGGTAAACGGGACATTTCAAATCGGTCTATAATTAGCCAGTTCTCCAGGATCAAGTTGTGGCTTCTTCATAAGTGGTTTGATAACTGCCATTTTAAAGTTTCTTGGGACATGTCCTAAGCATAGCGAGGAGTTAATAAAATTAAAGGGTAACTAAACCCCTGCTCAGAGTCTGACTCCACCCACTAGCAATATTTGAAAAATGCTGGAAAAGTGGGCAGACCCCAGCGGGGATAGAGGGGACGAACCGAGGGCGGGGCTGAGCGGGGGGGGGGCATGCACCTGAGACCCGTAGTGACGGATTAATTGACAGCTGCTGTCAGACTCTAAAATGGAGAGTGACTGGAGTGACGCAAGTAGCTTTGCCACGGAGCGGTCTTTTGAAGTCGAGGACTTTTCTCCCCCACCTTCACCTGAAGTGGAGGAGGGTGAATTGTATTACTATTATGTTATTTTTATTCCTCACACGGTCGCAAGACAACATGTACATGAATCTGATGAGTTTTATCGAGTTGATGTCAATAGCGCGCGCTCTGCCCACTCTGTAGCCAACACAATTTTTGGGCTTTGTTGATTGTGCTTTTAGTTTCTGTTTGTGATTAACACTGGTTTAACAGAAAAATGCAAGATATTTAACTACAATATTCTGAAGACCCACTCACATGGAAAAACATGACAGAGACAATAATTAATTAAAAACAATTTTTGCTGGCATTTTAATTTGAGAAAGAAATTATTAACAGCAGCAGGAAAAAGATAGTGAGCTGTTGTCTACCTTATGACAGATCATATATATATATATATATATATATATATAGTAATAACCAGTCAATTCGTCTTGTAAAACTGTAGAGGGCACGTTGGTTTCCGAAGACATAATTAATGGCATTCCACATCTTATAGCGTGTTCCTTGCAATGGCGTTCAGTGTACGCACTTTAGTCACATCGGCCACTTTTACAGCATATTCTGGTACAGAGATAGAACCTCCCATATTCACATTATAATTCCTAAAGAAGAGAGCATAAACAAACAAAAAAGAAAGTCCTTACAAAGGAAACATTTCAACAAGAATCATGTATTTACTTCAGCTCTCCTTCTTTAGCTAACCTGAATTTCATAGTGGAGTCCTTGCAGGAGCGAGCAGAACAGTGGAATTCCTGAGCCCCGGAACCTTCAAGAATCCTCTGAAGATTTCGTTCTGTAATTCCTCCCCCTGCACAAAAGAAACATCATGGAGAACCAAATCTGAACTACTAAATGTGTCATTTAAACCTGAAGTGTGTAATTTTTGCACCATTAGCATCACCAAATGGAAGTGTCACAATAAACATGGTTTTCAAATTGGATCGCTTTCCAAATACATCCTCCTTCTGCCAAAGGACAAACAAATAGTTTCACCCTAAACTTACAGCGCTGGGCTCCATTCTTTATATGTGTATTATTTAGTTACCGAGAATGAATTGTTGACAATTTGGGATGATTCTGGATTGTTGCGATTTTTCAAAAATGATCTCGGAGTTGCTGTCATAGCAACAGGTCCGTAAGCACAAACCTGCCCGGAAGCAGGTTTATTTAATGTACATTAACAGGATTAGATGGCATCTTTTTAAGCAGAGCTGCTACTGGAAGACTGGGTCATGTCTAGAAAACATCAAGTTCTCATGCATGCGCAGTCTATAATGATGCTTTAGGGGTTTTTGCTCCTCACCTCATTATGAGAGAGCATCAAAACTTCAATAATATAACATGCTTACTATTATTATGGAGTGACCATTTACACCGGTTTTACATACCTACCAAACAGTGCAGCTACTTGCACTCAAATATTCTGGTGGAAATAAAGAAATTAAAGTTTACGTGTCGCCGCAATGGCTCAGTTTGTAAGAACGGATATGGTATGGATATGTATTTTCCATGTGGACAACCTGGGTTCAAATCTGCTTTTTGACCCAATTTTCCCCATCCTGTTAGGTCTCCACTCTTAATACTTTTCTTTAATACAATATAATAATAAATAAAATGAATATAAAGTTTCCTCGCAAGTTTTCCTCTCAGTGATTTGGTCAAAAAGAAGGTCAGTGTTGAGTGAATGATTTGATCTGGGTAAAATTACGGCATGCTCACGAACGGCTTTTAATTTTGAAAACATCATATATGTTAATTGTACAGTAATAAAATGGCAACGTACAGTGTGTGCTGCAGTGATGTACTTGGGGAAACAAGAATGGGCAGTGAGTGCTCCGCGTTACTGCAAATTCTGCAGCTTGCACACCTTTCCAGTCAAATCACAAAAAATGTAAAAATTCAAATAAATGTGTTCCCGCTCAAGATATACATCCACACAGGTGCTTTATTAAAATATAAAGTTCCATGTGGATAGGTTAGAACCCGGAAACTCTAGCGAAAGGTGTGAATTAGTTATCACCCAGTCAGATGCTTAACAGAAGAACTGAACCGACAGTAGCAGATGTACAGCTGAATGTAATCAAATCAAAACAGACAATTTAAAATAATCATTTACAAGCACTCCTTGTTAGTGTGTGAATCTCGTTAGCTTGTCGAGGGAGGGACCCTTCTAGACATGATCAGATATCTGTCCAGCCACTGAATCACTCTTACCATACGTTTCCACTAGCGCGTTGTGAGCAAAGTGGAGCGAGCGTTTTCAATTTATTCCTATATGAAAGCTTGCGAGGTGGATTGTGGGATAGACAGCAGCACAGAGCTAGCTGTTCCCTAGCGTTGCGAGTGCTTCCAGCAGATTTCTTCCACGTTAGTGGAAACATAGCGTTAGAAGTGCACCTTTTTGAGGGGCAATAAGAATATTTTATATACGCATCAAATAATAATTAAAATAATAATACTGTAAATATTAATATGCAGTCACACACCCCATTGGACTTGAGAGGTTCTGCTTTAGTTGTGAAGGAATTATGTACCTAATCTTTTGAGATTTTCTGTATTTTCTGGCCAAGTTACAACACTTTTAATGAGAGTTTTTATGCCATTGCCCAACCTGTATTACTATACAACTAAATTATTTATAAAGATTAGAGTAAATTAATGTTTGACATTGAAATAAAGAAAAAAATTAAACCCGTTTAAAAAAAAAAAAAACAACACAACTGAAGCAGAAAACTTTGAAAAACACAAAATTTATGTCACTGCCAATACTTTTGGCCACGGCTGTACAAACGGTTTACGTATAGTTGTTCCTGCATATTAAAGGGATGTGTCATCAAAAAATAAACATTCATATTTAAAATAAAAAAATTACACACATCTGTTTAAATGAACAGATGAATTAATTTTCTTAAGAAAAAAATAATTACAAAATTCTAAACTTACCTGGCATTATTACTATTCTGCCTTTTGCCTATTAACGAAAAGAGAGAACTTTAATTGTTGAAGAGTCTGTCAAAGCAAAAAGAATATTTTAACACAAATGAGTCAAAACAAAATCTAACCCCAATTTATTATACACATGGATATCAGAGATCTCAAAATGAGTTTGATAGTATCATGAGGAGCGTCATAATTACTTTTGGGCCCCTGACACCTTTGCACTCTGGCCCCCTTTTGCAATCCGAACAGACCTTTAAATTTTTTATTAGAAGTTATCATTACCATGAACATACATGTTTGATTATGTCATTCTGAGTTCAGTTCATTCATTCAGTAGGGACTGTTTTATAATAGAAAATGTTTACTTTCTATGTTTTAAATGTTGTTTTAAGTAATCTCTGGGAATATCAGACTATTTCCCCATACAAGAGCATTAGAATGGAACCGATTTTATACAGGTGAAAAACTGATAGCGTGGCCCATAATTCAAAGAGGTCCAGATTTTAAAGCACTTGATTTTACAGGTTTCACCAAAGATAGTTCACAATTGAATAGGCAATGTTACGAAGTTTCTATAAAACAAAATATTGCATTTTGTTATGGAATAAAGCAGTAGCCTAAACAGTTAAAATCTCTAATTAAATCCTAGTAGACATCTTCCTCTGTCATAGTTTAAGAGTCCATAAAATTTGTCAAATCATACAGTCGGTGTTACTACAGTAATGGAACACATTATATCATTTTTTTTTATATATATATTTCTTTCACGGATAGAGTTAAACACATTTTTCAGGTATTAATCTTTGAAACAAGTATATGCCATAAAATCTGTGGACATGTTGTAATTACAATTTGGGAAAGGGAGACCTCAGTCAGTCCGGATCGGTAACAGCATCTCCACCACCAATACACTGAGCACTGGGGCCCCCCAGGGCTGTGTGCTCAGTCCACTGCTGTTCATATAGTATATTTTAATATTCTAGTATGTTTTTATATATCATTCAATATTTTAGTATGTTTTTATATATCAAAATACTTATATGAGTTTCCAGGCCTTTGAGTGAGCCAGGAGAGAGCATATGAGGTTACTAAAAGTGTTGATACTGCAGAGAACACAAAGAATGGTATATAACCTTGAAAAACAAGTGTATTTCTTCAAAAACAAAAAGTGTTTCTGTTAATCAATAGTACACTGATGAGAATCCTTGGTGTGCTGGTATGTATCTTTTCAAAGATACTTTTAATCAGTTATATGAATGGTGTCTTGTTTTAATAAGCTAAATGTATTATAATTTTGCAGCTGGTGTTTTCTTTCAAATAACAATGTGTATGAACAAACAAGGCTGCCCATTGAGAGAATGTGCTGAAAATGCAGGAAAAAGATAAAAAGTATTTGATGGAGACATGGCTGTTTACGCAGATGTTTCTAGGAGTTGATGTACTCTGTCCATGAACTGTAACATGAGGTCAAGTTATGAGAGGCTACCAAAGATATATGTTTCTTTTTCTTTTTAATAGATAGACGAGGGATCTCCCACCAATATTTAATTAACAAAGGGCGTAGAACATATTGGTGGGAAAGAGACAAGGCAGTGACCTCATGCGTCAGAGACAGTGGGTAACAAGATAACAAAAAAGGTATATAACTGAGAACTTAGAAAAATGAGTCAGAACGGACAGCTGGCCGGTCTCATGTTTGTTGGTGTTCAATAAACTACAATTTTGGCATCTGGAACTCAAGACTCAAGAGTTTTCTTACAACTTAGAGAGATTCATCGCGATATTCCACGACATTCACTGTGCTGACTCACAACTGAGCAGCAATGCACATCTCCAACCACATCATCAAGTTCGCCGATGACACAACCGTGGTGGTTCTCATCAGCAAGAAAGACGAGTCAGCATACAGAGAGGCGGTGCAGCGGCTAACGGACTAGTGTACAGCCAACAACCGGTCTCTGAATGTGGACAAAACAAAACAGATGGTTGTTGACTTTAGGAGAGCACAGAGTGACCACTCTCCGCTGAACATCAACGGCTCCTCAGTGGAGATCATCAAGAGCACCAAATTCCTTGGTGTTCCACTGGCGGAGAAACTCACCTGGTGCCTCAATACCAGCTCTATTACCAAGAAAGCCCAGCAGCGTCTCTATTTTCTTCGAAGGCTGAGAAAAGCACATCTCCATACCCCCCATTCTCACTACATTCTATAGAGGGACTATTGAGAGCGTCCTGAGCAGCTGCATCACTGCCTGGTTTGGGACTTGCACGGTTTGGAACCACAAAGCCCTGCAGAGGATAGTGAGGACAGCTGAGAAGATCAGAGGTCTCTCTTCCCTTCATCAAAGACATTTACACAAAACGCTGCATCCGCAAAGCAACCAGCAACGTGGATGACCCCACACCACTCACACAAACTCTTCTACCTCCTGCCATCAGGCAAGAGGTACCGAAGCATTTGGGCCTTCGCGGCCAGACTGTGTAACAGCTTCTTCCCCCAAGCCATCAGACTCCTCAATACTCAGAGACTGGTTTGACACACACACACACCTGTACACCATCCAACTTTTGCACATGTCCAGAGTTGCACTTTAACCCTCTGGGGTCGACGGACGCACCGGTGCATCATGCTGGATTTTATAGTCATTACAGCGGAAACAACTCAAAATATTTTTGAGCATACAGATAAGTAACACATCATTAGAGACTATAAAAGGGTCTACTTTTATTTGTGTACTCACAATAACAACAAAACCTTGTGCTTTTGTAAAATAAAGAAAATAAAAACGGTGAGCTAACAGCAGTCTCTATGTTCACGAGCATATATCTGAAACACGTCACAAAAATTAACTGAAACTCTGCGAATACTTATCACACAAACATGATACTTATGTCTAAAGAAAGCATAAAATGTTTACTTTTAACAAAACAATTCAAATTTAAAACAAATATTCTCCTGCAATGTAATCTGTATGAAACAAAGCAATGTATAGTTTCTCCTGGCTCAGCTAATTATCTCTAATGTGATCACACCCAGGGGCAGAGGGCGCTATTCATACGGTAATGTGCTGAGGTGACCAATGCAAATGGTACACTCCCCCGACTCTGGCGTAAAAACAATGTACATTCACTTTTCTGCGCATTTGAAAGACAGTACGATACATAAGTGAGAAAACTCCTTGATAGTGACGAAGAGCTAAAACATTTTTGAAGAGATGAACATTTGTATTTTGAAGAGTGACTTGATCCAGCCGAGGATACAATTTTGGACGAGTAAGTCATTTAGTTTTCATTAGCTGACATGCTATTTTATATAAACATGTACATATTTTACTAGTGGGACTGTTTCCAGACTTGCCAGCCAGGATTCAGAGTATTGAAATTTGAATTATGTCCTAATAAGCAAGTTTTAGTTACATTTAAATGCTGTTTTGGCTAAATCAGGTATTCAAATTGTATGCTGTATTATATAAATATGATATGTAATATGATATAAAAATAATAAGAATGTTTAGATTATATATTAACTAGTGTTTATGCTGCCTCATTATCATCAACAAAGCTTGTGCTTGCAAATATGTGTTCAGGTTAAATGAGTAAAATGCACTTTAAATATGCCCTTATTAGAAAATCAGCATATTATAATGATTTCTGAAGTATCATGTGACACTGAAGACTGCAGTAATGATGCCAAAAATTCAGCTTTGATCACAAATTGCATTTTACAATACAGGTGAAACTCGAAAAATTAGAATATCGTGCAAAAGTTCATTAATTTCAGTAATTCAACTTAAAAGGTGAAACTAATATATTATATAGACTCATTACAAGCAAAGTAAGATATTTCAAGCCTTTATTTGATATCATTTTGATGATTATGGCTTACAGCTTATGAAAACCCCAAATTCAGAATCTCAGAAAATTAGAATATTACATGAAATCAATAAAAAAGGATTTTAAATACAGAAATGTCGGCCCTCTGAAAAGTATAATCATGCATATGTACTCAGTACTTGGTTTGGGCCCCTTTTGCATTAATTACTGCCTCAGTGTGGCGTGGCATGGATGCTATCAGCCTGTGGCACTGCTGAGGTGTTATGGAAGACCAAGATGCTTCAATAGCGGCCTTCAGCTCTTCTGCATTGTTTGGTCTCATGTCTCTCATCTTTCTCTTGGCAATGCCCCATAGATTCTCTATGGGGTTCAGGTCAGGCGAGTTTGCTGGCCAATCAAGCACAGTAATACTATGGTCATTGAACCAGGTTTTGGTACTTTTGGCAGTGTGGGCAGGTGCCAAGTCCTGCTGGAAAATGAAGTCAGCATCTCCATAAAGCTTGTCTGCTGAAGGAAGCATGAAGCTTCTAAAATGTCCCGTAGACGGCTGCGTTGACTCTGGACTTAATTAAGCACAGTGGACCAACACCAGCCGATGACATGGCTCCCCAAACCAACACAGACTGTGGAAACTTCACACTGGACTTCAAGCATCTTGGATTGTGTGCCTCTCCATTCTTCCTCCAGACTCTGGGACCTTGGTTTCCAAATGAGATGCAAAATTTGCTCTCATCAGAAAAGAGGACTTTGGACCACTGAGCAACAGACCAGTTCTTTTTTTCTTTAGCCCAGGTAAGACGCTTGACATTTGAAGCCCATGTCCAGGACCCGCCTGTGTGTGGTGGCTCTTGATGCAGTAACTCCAGCCTCAGTCCACTCCTTGTGAAGCTCCCCACACATTTGAATGGCCTTTTCCTGACAATCCTCTCCAGGCTACGGTCATCCCTGCTGCTTGTGCACCTTTTTCTTCCACACTTTTCCCTTCCACTTAACTTTCTATTAATGTGCTTTGATACAGCACTTTGAGAACATCCAACTTCTTTTGCAATTACCTTTTGAGGCTTTCCCTCCTTGTGGAGGGTGTCAATGATGGTTTTCTGCACAACTGTCAGGTCAGCAGTCTTCCCCATGATTGTGAATTCAACTGAACCAGACTGAGAGACCATTTAAAGGCTCAGGAACCCTTTGCAGGTGTTTAGCTGATTAGAGTGTGACACTTTGAGCCTACAATACTGAACCTTTTCACAATATTCTAATTTTCTGAGATTCTGAATTTGGGGTTTTCATAAGCTGTAAGCCATAATCATCAAAATTATATCAAATAAAGGCTTGAAATATCTTACTTTGCTTGTAATGAGTCTATATAATATATTAGTTTCACCTTTTAAGTTGAATTACTGAAATTAATGAACTTTTGCACGATATTCTAATTTTTCGAGTTTCACCTGTATATTCAAATAGAAAACGGTTTTCTGCTCACCAAGACTGCATTTATTTGATCCAAAATACAGTAAAAACAGTGATATTGTAGAGACTTCTTTTAAACGATAGCGTAGGTCTAAAATTAAGTAAAGTCTTTATGTAAAGAAAATGTATAGTCAGATAACTTATGAATTGATTTTGATCATTAAGTCTCCTCACATTCATTCTCTTTGTCACATTCCTCATTGATAGGTCCAGGAGAAGGGTCTTTTGTCTCCTCAGGTGTGAATTACAATCAATATTCATGTTGGTTCACGCCTCCTCCCATATGACCTTTCTAACACTAAAAGTGTCTTACAAAAGTTAAATTACTATATTGTTTTGTATGAATGAGTGATCAGGATGGTTTTCACATTTTTGTAGCAACAACTGTAGGCTACAAGATTCGGTTCTAAAAAAACTGCATAAACATTATTTTCTCAAAAATACAAACATGTACACACGTTGCTCACATGTTATTGTAGCCCAGTTTGAGCTGAATACAATGTTAATAGACATTAATGGTGTTTTTAAGTAACAAAGAAGCACAAATGTCAAGGCATGTCAAAACTTCTCCAGGGCCCAAAACACCCTCAGACCCCAGAGGGTTAATTCATTGTCACTTTACCTGGCTGCTACCTCAATAACTGCTATGTCCATAGAACACTATTTCATAGCATGTTATGTTTAGATTTGGCATTTTTAGAAAGTGTCATCTTTTTGCACTATTCATTACAAATGTGTACTGGTCGGCGCTGCACTGTCTCCTACGGTGTCTATTGTCCTGTTCCTTTTAGTAATTTACACGTTTGCTCGTGCACTTTATGTAGAAATATTATGTAGAAATATTGTTTAGTCTGTGTAGTCTCATGTAGTTCTGTGTTTGTCCTATGATGTTTTACCATGGTCCTGGAGGAACGTTGTCTCGTTTCACTGTGTACTGTACTAATTGTATATGGTTGAACGACAATAAAAACCACTTGACTTGACGCAGACATTTTTTTAACAATGCTGCTGAAAGTTGTTGATACTTAAAGATTAAAGTAAAAACATGTAGTTGCAGGTCACTGTTGAAAGTAACCTCTTTAATTCTTGTGGATTGAGGGTGATCTCACTCACTTAAAAAAATGTAATCATTCTCTCTTCTTTTTGTAAATAGTGTAAATAGTAATAATACAGAGATTGTAGGGAGGTGGGTGCCATTTTGTTTATTCTTGCCTATGTTTAGCTAGTTATGGAGCTAGGGTAAATGTATGTTTTGAGACTGAATTTGCTTTTGCAGGTAAGTTAGCATTTACTCCCATCTAACAACAGCTGGTGTGACAGCGCCAAGCATTGTTCCTCTCTCACGTTCCTGCACACCCAACCTGGAGCTTCTGACTATCAAATGTTGTCCTTTCTACCTTCCTTGAGAATTCACCTTGATCATAGTAAGTGCCATTTATATACCACCTCAGGCGGACATGGACACTGCCTTATGTGAACTATATGAGGCTCTCGTTGTGCATCAAACTCATCACCGAGACGCTGTGCTCATTGTGGTAGGGGACCAAAATGCATAGCGCCAAACTTCCACCAACACATTACCTGCCCTACTAGAGGCAGCAGGACTCTTGATCATTGTTAAACCCCATTTAAAAGGGGGATACAAAGCACAGTCTCTACCACAGTTTGGGAAATCGGACCATGTTGCCATCTTCCTCATGCCTAAATACAAACAAAGGCTGAAACAAGAAGCTCCGGTTCAGAGGGAGGTTGAGCGCTGGACGGACCAATCAGTGGCCACTCTGCAAGAAGCTCTAGATGACATAGATTGGGACATGTTCCGGCACAGCTCTGATAACATCAACGTGTTTACGGAAGCAGTCGTGGGACTGATCGGGAAACTGGTATATGATACAGTCTACAAAAATACCATCAGGATGTTTCCTCAACCAGAAGACGTGGGTGGATAACTCCCCACGTCTTCTGGTTGGGGAAACATCCCGCACCGCTGCCTATAAAGCGGGGCTCGCCACTGGGAACATGGACAACTACAAAATCGCGTCTTACAACACGCAGAGTGGTAAGGGAGGCACTACGGGAAGAAATTGGAGTCACAGTTTCAACAGGGTGGCTCCAGAAGCATGTGGCAGGTACTGAGAATGATAACAGGCTGTAGTATTATACATGCAGAAGAATTGAAACGACATGATTTGAATCTAGAAAAAAACCCAACCTTTGCAATCCTGGAATTCTTCACAGTCATAAATTAAGCGGCCCAGGCGTCAACATTGCTCAGAAAGGCCCCTCAGCATGACCTTCTGAACTTCCACACTGAGTTAAAGCAGACTTCTCTTTGAAAGGTTTCCAAAAGACTCAGATCACGTGACATTGTGATCATTGTTCAGCAAACAGCATCTTAAAAAGGACATTCCTTAATCCAGAAACATCTCACACAGTCACAGTACTTTACCTATTTAACCTTCTAAAATGTACAGAATGCATTTAAATCCATGATTTATACAAAACCTAGGCTTGCTAGGTAATTCTGACAATTGCTTTGAACTGTGGCAACTTGTATAACTGACAAATTAATGATCATAGCCTGATATACCTCTTTAAAATGTGTGTAATGTTTTATCCATGTTGAATAACCAATGAATTAACCAGTATGATTTGTAACCAGGGATTTTCATGTTTTGTTACCTACACATACAATATTAATGAAAGAATGTCAAGTTTAGTATGCAAACGCTCGCTTGGTTACATAGAAGCATTACGAATATAATTTCTCTTTTACCATTTTCAAGATATAAAAGTTCATGTTTAAATATGCATTATTTTGAGCGGGAGATTTGTAAGAATCCGAAAACAAAGGGCTATATATATCAACTGTTGGAGCAGACAGCCCAGTTGACCATGTGACTGAAAAGTCACTTCTGATTGGCGCGGGATACCTTTGGGGATGCGGTCAATTTCAGTTGAAATGTTTCCAAACAGGAAGAACACGCTCTTTTCAGTCTCTCCTCTTCCGTCGTCGTCTCTCGTCTGGTCTCTCCTGCTCTTCCGACTGCTTAGTCTTTGCTCAGACTCTTCCCTCGTGGTCTTCTCTGGATCTCGTCGGAACCAGATCCATGCCATGTGAGGTCCAAGGAAGCTTGGGACTCAAAGTCCCGAGAAAGCCTCTCACTCTCTATGGTCCATGGAGAAGGCCTCGCTTCAAAGCCAACCTCATCATTCATACGGACAATAACTCCAACAATGGCTGAACAATTTTTACACTTGCTTCGAGGCTGCAGTTTACTGCGTTAATGATGCTGACAGCGCCAATAGTGATTGGCTGCTTGTATGCGGAGAGCATTAACACTGGAAATGCATTCATCGTCACAGAGTGCGACTTGAGAAAGGCTTTCCGGAGAGTGAACATCAGGAAGGCAGCAGGACCAGATAGATTCTCAGGTCAGGTCCTCAGAGCCTGTTAACACCAGCTAGCACCGGTGTTCGCAGAGATATTCAACAACTCCCTGCCTTAATGACTATCGCCCTGTAGCACTGACCTCAATTGTGATTAAGTGCTTTGAAAGACTGGTCAGAGACTTCATCACCTCCTCACTACCTGACACCCTGGATCCCTTACAGTTCGCTTACTGTCCAAATCGCTCAACGAATGATGCCATCACACATCTCCTCACACAGTCCTAGAACATCTGGACAAGAGGAAGGGAAAATATGTTAAAATGCTGTTTGTTGATTACAGTTTAGCGTTTAATACTATAATTCCCTCAAAACTCACCACGAAGTTGGAGAACCTAAAATTTAGCCCACCTCTGCATCAGTGGATCTCCAACTTCCAGACTGACCTCAAGCAGTAAGGATGGGCAGACATGTCTCACCCCCCCCCCTCTCCCTCAGCACTGGAGCCCCCGGTGTGTGTTCCAAGACCCCTACTGTACTCATTTTACACTTATGACTGTGTGGCCACTTCCAACTACACCACCATTGTCAAGTTTGCTGACGACACTGTTGTGGTGGGCCTGATCTCTGATAATGACGAGAGGGCCTATCTACAGGAGATAAAAAGGACTGGTTCCAGGAGAACAATCGCTTTTTGAATGCCAGCAAGACAAAGGAGCAGTTAGTGAACTTCAGCACAGAGGAACTACCACCCCATTATGATCAACGGGGCCACAGTGGCGAGAGTGGACCGTTTCCTTTACCTTGGTATAAACATCTCACATGATCTGTCATGGTCCTGTCACATTAACACTGTAGTGATGAAGGCCTGTCAGCATCTTTACCACCTCAGGAGCTTAAAAGGACTTTAAACTGCCCTCTATGGTGCTAAAAAACTTTTACACCTGCACCATTGAGAGCATCCTGACAGGAAACATCACAGCCTGGTTTGGAAACTGCACAAAACAGGATAGACTGGCTCTACAAAGAGTGGTGTGATCAGCTGAGCGCATCACCCACATCAAACACATGAAGTCCATCTACAGAAATTATGCTGGACCAAAGCCAGGAAAATCATGAAAGACCTCAGCCATCCTAATAATGGACTCTTCTCTTTATTGCGGTCAGGGAAACGCTTCCGCTCCCAAAATGGCCAAAGCGGAGAGAATGAGGTTAAATGGCAATTTTTTAATTGTTTTAATTGTGGCACTCACTCACTCACTCTCACACACACACACACTGTGGGGAGAAAAGTTGTATCAAGAATTTCACTACATGTCGTACGGTGTATAGTTATGTATGACACAAATAAAACTTGAAACTAGTATTTACCTTTTGTTTGTTGTTTTGGCCTTGCCCCCTCCTGAAGCCTTTTGAGACTTCCATTTTCTGTTTCTTTGATAAATAAAAGTATTCATTTATTTTTAAATGTTCACTGATTTTTGAGTGCCTGGGTGAGAGTAGGAAACCCCAATCTTTTTGTTACTCCTCCCCAAACCTAGACTGGTGTGCATCGTAACAAACCGCACAAAGACAAAATTAGTGATTGAGTTGGCCCACTCACATCCTATGACCGGGCACCTAGGGGCCAAAAATATGGTCCAACGGCTGACGGACCGGTTCCACTGGCCTAAAACTGATGCTGAAGTTCACAGGTTCAGTTGAAGTTGTCCGGTCTGCCAGCATACCGCTCCATAATGGCCACCACCTAAGCTCCTTTTCCCACTGCCAGTCATGGAGGTGCCCATCGAGAGGAGAGGCATAGACCTTGTGGGGTTGCTGCCAAAGTCCACTCAGGGACATGAGCACATCTTGGTGATTGTCAACTACACTACCCGGTATCTGGAAGCCACTCCCCTCCGCAAAGCCAAGTTGGCCCCACCAAATGGATGGACTGGTGGAACACTTTTACCAGACCCTAAAGGAGATGCTGTATTCACAGCAAAATCCCCAGTGTTAAATTAACACTCTTGGTGTCCCACAAGTCCACTCTACAGGAGTTTAAAAACTAACACTGAGCAGTGTTGAATTTACTGTGTTGTGTTGAATTGGCCAAACAGTTAATAAGATCAAGCAGTACACCCTCTGAGTGATGATTGATTATTACTGATGACACCTGCTGTTAACAAGCAGAGTCTACTGGAGGAAAGAGGGAGGAACAAGAACTGAAAATGAGAACAAACCAGCAGACACCACAACAATTGAATCTGATGTACATCAACTGCAAATAAAATAGATGGAAAACAATCTCTTAATATGTTGTGTGAGGATGCTTAAGAAATGTGGGTTAATTTGTTCTTCATATGTGTGCAAAAAAGTTCTATATTAAGAATTAATAGAAGTTTGTCTCTATTTAAGGTTTCTAATGTCATTTTGTTTAGTTTGAAGTCATAATTTTGGTGATTAGTGTTTACTTTGGTTAGGCACTTAAACTATGTATAATCTTACAACTGTAAGTGCATTGCATTGGAGAGAGAATGTTTGGTTGAGTTCAAGTATCTCTTATTAAGACTTGAAAAACAAGGGAGAGGATCAATCACATCGTTCCTGTGGTGAAGGAACACATGGTGGAGGCCCAGTGAGACCTACAGAGAATCTATAACAGCACCTCAGGCGTGCAAGTTCCTCACAGTGTGTTCCACACTGGAGTGTCTCACTGTGTTTGTCTCACGTTTTATTGATTGTACATCTGGAGCTATTGCTGACTGCCCCCTGCTGACTGTGACTCACAAAAACTTGAAGGTGGTACTTGAAGCTTCAATTGCAATGTTAGTAAGAAAATACCTAAATTTACATACAGTCAGGAAGGGATGCACAATATTTGAATCTATTATACTACTACTTAGTTGCTTGGAAGAGATGGTGTCTCACCTGTTCCACCAATCGTTTAACAACAGGTAAACCTTCTAGTGCAGAGCTGTCACAACCACTGGTCAAAATCCTCTCAAAGCCCAGGGAGACCAGAGCTTCTAAGGCAACCACTGGATCATGGACCATATCAAAAGCTGCAATAAAAGGCAGAAAGGGGACTCTTTAAACATTAGAATTTACAGTTTTCAAGAGTTATACCATTTAGAAAGTGGCCTTGTATTTATAAAAAATAATCAATACAATTTTAGTTTACCTCTGTGAAAAGTAACTGGTAGAGGTCGACAAGCCGCTACAGAGAAAATACAGAGAAAAAAGTTTTTTTAGTCTATTTTGTTGTCTTTAGTATATAACCTAGGGCTGGGCGATAAAACATATCGATATATATCACGATAAAGAAAATCCACGATAAGTGTTGAGGAATTTCCGATATTTACTGCGCGTCACAAGCAGTTCGGCTTTCTCAGGCTGCGTTTCCACTGGGGCGGACGAAATCCACTCAAAAGGCGCTCACAGCGCTAGGAGAGAGCTTGCTCGGCACCGCTGCCAATCCTACGATCCACCTTGCGAGCATGACGCTCGGCTTTCATAGGAATTAATTGAAAACGCTCTCAGCTTCGCTCACAACGAGCCAGTGATAACGTAGGGTCAGACTGGATGAACTTGCTAATGCTAGCTGCCTTGCTAACAATTAGGTTACGTTTTGATTCCATCCGCACCAAAAGATTTCATGACTCTAGTGAAGAGCGCAACAAAACAACAGTGATGTGGACAACAGATCTGATCTGATCTTTCTGCGCTGTATTCTTGAATACTGTTCCCTAGCAACAAACATGCATAATTTCTACCCTGTCCCGCTCTGCACGTGTTGCCTCTTTTCCCTGCATGTGTGTAGAAATGAAGCGCCGCATGAGTTAATGTGGTTTCAAAGCACCTTTTAGACCATAACGTTTTTCCCTTCTAAATGTATCTTTATTAATCAGCATGTTACGAGCCTTTAATAATAAACAAATCGATTTCTGTTGAAATTTTGTGAAAATTAATTAGATGTCTGGAATGGATAAGGAAAGAATAAAATTACAAGTTTAAAATTACTAGTCTCTCACTTTAATGAAAATATACAAATGTTTTTTAAATAAAATGTTTTTAAAAAATTCTAAATTTTCTCTCCGGACACCCTGAACCCACATTCAGCGTCATTCCACAGTCACAAGGGCTTCTATGTCCCATACTTGGGTATCTGAATCTAAAGAAATATAAAAAATATTTCATTTTAATGTAAAAATATTCCAACAAATACTGGACTGCTGGCACTATGCTTCAGAACAAACAGATGATGAACGGTAAAAGACGGTAAAATTGGTAAAAGATCCTGCAGACCCCACAGCTTTGGCTGTCTCTGGACCCTCTGTGCAGTTTTGTAGAGACTATTTTGACTGTTTAGGATCAATTTATTTTCTTCCGTCAACTTTTTAAAAAAAAAAAAAAAAAAAAAAAAAAGAAAGTGCAATGTGTAAATGTATATTGTGATAAATATCGATATTGAACAATATGAAAAGACTATCGTGATAACAATTTTGGCCATATTGCCCAGCCCTTATATTATCAGAACTTGTTCTACTGATTCACTACAAAGAACTGGCTAATAAGAGTCATTCATTCACAATTTATGGGTTGCGCAGTATTCTTTGTTGTGTGCAGTAAGGACAACACAACAAAAACACGCTTAATTAAGCAGTACAGAGGATTGTCTCACCTAGTTGGTTTAAGTGGCTCTGTGTAATTTAAGTTTAATGAGTTATGAATAGGACGTTCTGAGATTTGGTAACTATGGCGGGAAATTATTGCATATGACTGTCTATGAGGAACTGAAAACCAGTCTCATCTTTGCAACACTGACATTTAATGTCATGATTAGGCAACAGTAATCGTTTTTATATTAAATGCTTAAAACAAAAAATGTAGCTTAGCAGCAAGATTTGAACCAATAAGAATGAAGCAAACAAGTATTATGGGGAGTTTATCACACAAGTGTCAGGGACACTAGAATAGGATTCATAGGTGTTGAGACACCAATTGTACAATAGAGTCCGATGTAGAATTTATAAAACAAGTGAAATACCACTGATGAAATAAAGTCGCACCCTCATTACTCTAGTTCCAAATTAAAGCATGCTTCACATGAAAATATTGTTTAAAGCATTTATATAAAGTTAACTTTTAATATAATCTATATAATACAATGCCCATCAAATACTCCGATGCACAGGTAGATGTCTAAACCTGCTGTGCATTACTGCCTGCCACACCTCCACCAGTGTCTTCAGGATGTTTCGCCCCATTACTCCCAGAACATCTCCTGATAATGTGGCGGTGATCAGGGACATCTCCCTGCCACCCACCACAGCTGGACACCGGATCCTTTTGATTGCCTTTCTTTCTTACTTTCCAATCAAGACATTCCTCCTTCCTCGTCGAGACACATGAGCAGACCTACCCTACGTCTAAAGCCTCTTCTCTGTTAGAAAACCCCTCATTCGTCTATTTCACACCTTCAGCTTGTTCAAAACGCTGCGGCTAGTCTCCTCATGGGGAAATGCAAATTTGAGCAGATCACACCGGTTTTAAAACTAAACTTAAAACGTATCTATTTTAACATTCGTTGACCATTTTTCTTTTTATCTTTGTAAGTTCATTGTTATTACATGTCTTGATTGTTGTCTATTTACTTATTGTGCAGCACTTTGGTCAACTTCGGTTGTTTTTAAATGTGCAATATAAATAAACCTTTGATGTTCCAATAAACCCTCGACACCTGACCTCCACAGGTTAAGTGGCAGCCCTCCATCCAGTTTCCCTGCACTCGATGGACAGATCAGCATAATTTAGCTTCTACCTCTCATAGGTTGCCTCCAGTCCCTCTTCCCTTGGGACAGTAAGTTCAATCATTATGATTGACTATGTCAGGCCTCGAGGTAATGGCGATCTCAGAAGGAAATTTTAGCTGCATTTGTTGGCCTTTATTCTACACACCTCAAGGATCTGCCGCCACCTGTACCATCCTTGTGCCAAGGCAGTCTTGCTCCTAGCCAACATGTGCTGCAGATTTGCTCTTGGGGTCTCGCAGAGGTGACAACTCTCATCTTTACCAATACAATGCCCATCTATAATAATTTACTTTAAAATATTAAAAGCTTAATCACTTGGGAGCCTGGGTAGCTCAGCGAGTGTTGACTATGACTACCACCCCTAGAGTTGCGAGTTCAAATCCAGAGCGTGTTAAGTTACTCCAGCCACGTCTCCCAAGCAACCAAATTGGCCCGGTTGCTAGGGAGGGTTGAGTCACATGGGGTAAACTCCTCATGGTCTCAATTAAGGGGGTTCTTGCTCTCAATGGGGTGCGTGGTAAGTTGTGCATGGAACGCGTAGAGTATTATGAGCCTCCACATGCGGAGTCTCCACGTTATAATGCACAATGAGTTAAGTGATAAGATGTGTGGATTGGCGGTCTCAGAAGTGGAGGAAACTGGAGGAATTCACTTCACAATAGGCCTAATATTGCCCCAGAATAACATGAACATACAGTATTTCACGGTTCAAGCTCAAAAGCTTGTTGTTAAACCAAATACGTCATTATTGCTTTTCATGTAGCAAGAAAGAAGGTCAAAATACATCTTATGCATACAATCTTTTAATATTCCATGTGCTTAATTTCGGTCGTAATTATCATAATTTTATAATTAAAGCTAAAGTATGTAAAATTTTTATGTTAAAATCAGTACCTATCTGCATATGCGGTCTGGGTAGGGCATAAACTCCCTAGGTGGCACCATATTACCCCCACATTATACATCAGTCAAGGAACAAGGACGATCGCATTGCGGCTCACACCACATCAGATTATCACCTCGCGCCAATGTGGATGCAGGGAGACAAACAAATCAACACTGTTTGTTGTCATATTGTACTTTGACACACTACCACGGTTTATGCAGCAAATGTAATGTTCATCTATAGAGAAATTATCCATGTTTACATTGACCCCTGCTTCATCTTTACAAGCTATTTTTTATTCAGTATTGACACAGGTCATGGCAAGATGATACAAATCATCATTAGCCATTCGATTATTTATTAAAATCCCTACTTCAGAGACCTTTAGTCTCTAATACCAAAATCTTTCAAAGGTTTTTGAAGAGTGTCAGTCAGATTTTACCCAGAAGTTCCATGCAGAGCGCGGTATCCACACGTCCATCTTCTGTCAGTGCTCCAAAAACCAGCCCATCTGCTCTGTGATTCTTCATCTGTTCAATGTCCCTCTTTATAACCTCCACCTCCCAGTCTGAGTACAGGAAGTCCCCGCCACGGGGGCGAATCATCACATACACTGGAATACGCACATTCTCTTTGACCACCTGCAACAGACCTACAGGCAGAACAAGAAAACTGGAAACATGCAGACATTTGGCCATATTGGGCTGTTAAAAAACACATTTATTAAAGTTTGAATGTGTAGTGACCAGTGCTGGGCGTTGTCCCTCCCTCCAGCAGATTAGAGCACAGCTCAATACGACCAGCACCTGCAGAAAAAACATAGAACCTTATCTCCTCAAAAAGAGTTACAAACCATTTAACAAATATTTACCACCCTGCAATGCCCAATGCAATTTATACAGTATATGTGGGTGACACATGCTAAAATCAGAAAATAAGTTTTATAATTTGTATACTATATTGAAGTTGTATTTAAGAATGTGCATGAATTTGTACCTCCCCTTTCTGCATTTATGGCTGACTCAACGGAGTCTACACACACCTCCAACAGGAAGCCGTCTGACATCTGAATGACATAAGAGATAATCAATCATACACATGATGGCATTGCAATACATTTCAATACCACATAGAAATACAACTTGGACTTAGACCTGGCAGTCACCAATATAATGCATATAGGCATTATATTGGCGACTGCCAGGTGTAAGTCTAAGTTGTATTTCTTTGTGGTATTGAATTTTATTATGATGCCATCATAATTATATTACATAACAGTGTATGGACACCGAAACACCACACCCATGTGTGCTTGTTGTACATTTCATTTTAAAACCATAGGCATTAATAGAGAATTAGGCATCCCTTTGCTGCTCCCTCAGCTTCCACTCTTCTGGGAAAGCTTTCCACTTATGTTGTAAGCAGTGGTGAAAAGAGTATTGATTTTTTTACTTAAGTAAAGGCACTGCTACTGAAGAAATAATTCACCTGAGTACAAGTAGAATTGCTAAGAAATATTATGAATCATTTAAGAGTAAACGAGTAGTTTGCAGAAAAACTACTCAATTACATTACAAGTTACTTTATGAAAATTATATTTATATACACATACACACATACATATACACATTATAATATCTATATATCTATATATACACACATATATATATATATATATATATATATATATATATATATATATATATACACACATACACACACACACACATACATATACACACACAGGAGCTGGTCATATAATTACAATAACATCAAAAAGTTGAGTTATTTCAGTAATTCCATTCAAAAAGTGAAACTTGGATAATGTATACATTCATTCCACACAGACTGATATATTTCAATAGTTCATTCCTTTTAATTTTGATGATTATAACTGACAACTAATGAAAAACCCCAAAATCAGTATCTCAGAAAATTTGAATACTGTGAAAAGGTTCAATATTGAAGACACCGGGTGCCACACTCTAATCAGCTAATTAACTCAAAACACCTGCAAAGGCCTTTAAATGGTCTATCAGTCTAGTTCTGTAGGCTACACAATCATGGGGAAGACTGCTGACTTGACAGCTGTCCAAAAGACGACCATTGACACCTTGCACAAGGAGGGCAAGACACAAAAGGTCATTGCTAAAGAGGCTGGCTGTTCACAGAGCTCTGTGTCCAAGCACATTAACAGAGGCGCGAAGGGAAGGAAAAGATGTGGTAGAAAAAAAAAGTGTACAAGCAATAGGGACAACCGCATCCTGGAGAGGATTGTGAAACAAAACCCATTCAAAAATGTGGGGGAGATTCACAAAGAATGGACTGCAGCCGGAGTGCTTCAAGAACCACCACGCACAGACGTATGCAAGACATGGGTTTCAGCTGTCGCATTCCTTGTGTCAAGCCACTCTTGAACAAGACACAGTGTCAGTAGCGTCTCGCCTGGGCTAAAGACAAAAAGGACTGGACTGCTGCTGAGTGGTCCAAAGTTATGTTCTCTGATGAAAGTAAATTTTGCATTTCCTTTGGAAATCAAGGTCCCAGAGTCTGGAGGAAGAGAGGAGAGGCACAGAATCCAAGTTGCTTGAAGTCCAGTGTAAAGTTTCCAGAGTCAGTGATGGTTTGGGGTGCCATGTCATCTGCTAGTGTTGATCCACTGTGTTTTCTGAGGTCCAAGGTCAACGCAGCCATCTACCAGGAAGTTTTAGAGCACTTCATGTTTCCTGCTGCTGACCAACTTTATGGAGATGCAGATTTCATTTTCCAACAGGACTTGGCACCTGCACACAGTGCCAAAGCTACCAGTGCCTGGTTTAAGGACCATGGTATCCCTGTTCTTAATTGGCCAGCAAACTCGCCTGACCTTAACCCTATAGAAAATCTATGGGGTATTGTGAAGAGGAAGATGCGATACGCCAGACCCAACAATGCAGAAGAGCTGAAGGCCACTATCAGAGCAACCTGGGCTCTCATAACACCAGAGCAGTGCCCCAGACTGATCGAATCCATGCCACGCCGCATTGCTGCAGTAATTCAGGCAAAAGGAGCCCCAACTAAGTATTGAGTGCTGTACATGCTCATACTTTTCAGTTGGCCAACATTTCTAAAAATCATTTTTGTATTGTCTTAAGTAATATTCTAATTTCCGGAGATACTGAATTTGGGATTTTCATTAGTTGTCAGTTTTAATCATCACAATTAAATGAAATAAACATTTGAAATATATCAGTCTGTGTGTAATGAATGAATATAATATCCAAGTTTCACTTTTTGTTCTTGAAAGAAACGTCAAGGTTACTGTTGTAACCTCCGTTCCCTGATGGAGGGAACAAGACGTTGTGTTGAAGAAGCGACACTAGGGGTCTGTCGAGAGCCTCGTGCATCTCTGAACTTGACGTATCGGAGGAGGAGTTCTTTCCAAACTCCTATTCTTTCAGGGGGAAAAGAACCCGCAGAGACCACCACCTGCCCAGTCTGGGGGGAGGTAAAGAGTGGTGACATACGTCACTTGGGTTTTCAGGCCACATGTGGGAATGGCGCGGTGGTAGATCCTACCTGCTGCGAGGGAGGAGTTGCTACAACATGGCGACCGGGGGGCTACGGGGACTGCCCAAGGGAGACGCGGGCCACCCGTAGGGGGACCGCAACATGGAAAATACACAAAGGGGGATTAATCCACACAGGGACCTGTTCTGTTGAGCACCTATTCCAGTACAGAGTAGTTTCAGTACCCGTAGTGGGTCTGGTCAGGGAATTCCTCTGCTGAATTCCCAGACTAGAGGGCTAGGGAGGAGTCATCCAGGGAGCCAAGTTAGAGGGGTGTCCTAGGATAAGAGCGCATGTGATCGCCTCAGTGGAGGGGAAAGGCACTAGGTGCAAGCAGTACACCCCGTCAGTTGTTCTGCGTTACCGAGTTCTACCGGCTCAGACCTGAGAAAACACAAGATGAGACCGATTCAACTTTCGTTGATGTAAAAGCATGTTCCACCGCCTCTCGTTTTCCCCGTTAACTCCGCGATGCGATCCGCTCTGAACAGCTGAAATGGGCTGGCAGGGAACGGAGGTTACATCCGTAACCTAGACAATCACAGCCATGGAGGCGAAGTTCTCTGAGATGGTTACAAGAGTGGGGGATGTAAAGACATGGATCGATTATCTGGAGTCATCGGAGAGGGAATTATCTGCTAAACTGCTAGCAGGAGAAGTTGGAGAACATTGAGAACCGTAGCCGGAAGATAAACGTCCATATTGTTGGAATTCCTTAGGCAGAAGAGGGTCGGATATGGTGAAATTCCTGGTTAGGCTCCTTCTGAATCTGCTTGACAT
Source organism: Xyrauchen texanus (assembly GCF_025860055.1). Lineage (NCBI taxonomy): Eukaryota > Metazoa > Chordata > Actinopteri > Cypriniformes > Catostomidae > Xyrauchen > Xyrauchen texanus. The sequence goes on from NC_068299.1 coordinate 40,649,270, forward strand.
AACAGGCCATAAGCTGGAAAACAAGCTCACAAGGTTCTGGCATGGAGATCCGCGGGAGGAGGCAGGCCCCGATCAATTCTGGGCAAATTTCTGAGATCACCCAATAAAGATCTTGTGTTACTCAAGGCGAGGATTAAAGGAAGGCTTTCTTGGAAAAACCAAAGCATTTTCTTGTTCCCAGACTTTGCAAATTTGACAAGAGAGAAAAGTGATCGATTCAACAAATGCAAGAAACTCTTACATCAATGAAAGGTTGCTTTTCCACTGATATTCCAGGCCAAATTGAGAATAGATGCCAAGGAGGGCCGTAAAACATTCACATGTCCACAGCAAGCGATGTCCATCATAAAATCAATGGAATAAGGCATTTTGTGTTACTCGCGTTGCAGCCGAATGAATCGGCTCACTGATTGTTAACTTGACCATTTTAGGAGATTGACTGTTTTTGGAGTTTATTTTGCAGATTGGCACACCTTTGGGACAGTTTTGTGGATGAATCTACATGCGTTTGTTCCATCTATTGGCTGGAGTTTTTTATAGATTACATTTTGCTGTGTAATTCTGGCTCACAAAATTTGTATAGAAACACTGGGCTTGAGCAATCTGATGGCAAAGTTGCCGCAGGGGTCTTCGTAGGCGTACATGGACTATTTGAGTTTGGAGGGATGGATGGCGCTGTTGTGCACAGGGTTAATGCGCATGTTTTTCTTTTTTTGTTTTGTTCTGGGGGATGTTCTTGATTGATTGTTGCAAAAATGTGGAAAGTGGTCTTTAGTCTTTTATTTTTTACACAAAATCCATTTATTTTTATGTCAAAATGTTAATATGAGTGGATTGTCTCTCTTCATGTGGAATGTGAATGGGTTTGAGCACCCCATAAAAAGGAAAGTTATTTCTCCTCTTAAACGTAAGAAATATGATAGTGTTTCTTCAAGAAACGTATCTTTCCCAGCAGGAAGCTGAAAAATTTGGAAACATATGGGGGTAGAAAGGTTTTCTTTACTGCTGCTCAAATAAGAGCAGGGGAGTCATCGATAAGAAAACATCTACTATTCAAATGTCTATTTATGCACCTAAGGTTGATAAGAGCTTTTTTATATATCTTGAAGGGAAGTTGCAAGCCCCTGGCACCCCTCATGATATATTAATGGGAGGAGACTTGAATCTATTGATGGATTCAGTCCTTGAACATAGTGAAGCAAAAGTGTGTAAGCCCCCTAGAGCAACACTGACACTTCACAGGATGTGTAAAAATCTTAGTCTTACAGATATTTGGACACTTTTGAACCCATCTAGCAAGGGCTATACATTTTTTTCATCAGTCCATAAGATTTATTCTAGAATAGAATTGATTGCTCAATTGGAAACATCTTAGTCTTAGATCACACCCTGGTAAGTTTAGAAGTGTTGCCACATATAGTTGCTGCTTTATTGTATCCCTTTTGCAAAATCCTGATTTCCAACAAATGTTAAAGGCTGGGGGAAGCTTTTGGCTAGATATATAAAGCATAGAGTCTTTTTCTACCATTCCCTCTGTGAAATCTGCTGGTGGTAAAATATTTACCTCAGTCATTGATATTAATAATGCTTTTAAACAATTATATATTGATCTCTATAGTTCCACGTCTTCGTCTACTGATGAAGATATTAGAAACTTTGTGGAACCATTAGAACTCCCTAAACTGATGACTGAGCAAAATATAGGCAAGGCTCTGGGGCCAAAATGTTTCACAAAAGATCCAAGCAAGTATAAGAGTTACCGTCCAATTTCCCTGATCCAACTAGATGTAAAAATATTGTCCAAAATTTTGGCTAACCTTGATTAAGTTATGACATCTCTTATACATATAGATCAGGTGCGGTTTATTTGGGGCTGCAGCTCTTCTGATAACATTTATTAATTTCATCAATATCATGTGTTCAGTGGCGAAAGATCAGACTCCGGACGCTACCATCTCACTTGATGCCGAAAAGGCGTTTGATGTGGTAGAATGGGTTTACCTTTTTAAGATTTTGGAAATATATGGGTTCGGGAATACTTTTATTGGATGGATTAAGTTACTTTATAGACACCTGGAAGTGGCGGAACAAACAAATTGATTAATTTTACATTTTCATCTGGATGAGGCACCTGGTAGGGTTGCCCTCCTTCCCAATTATTGTTCTGTCTTGCCCTAGAACCATTAGCAGCCACAATATGAAAGGAAGATGGTTTTCTAGGGGTGTTGGTGGGAGGTACGGCGCATAAGCTTTTGCTTTACGCAGATTATAGTTTATTATTTGTCTCCGACTTCAATAGACCTATGGCTTTCCTTCACAGAATTATTAATTATTTTTCTAAATTGTCAGGACACGGAATCAATTGGTCTAAATCCAAAGCTTTGGCTCTGGCAGCATACTGCCTGGTAACGGCTTTCCAGTCGGGCACCCTCCAGAGGCCCAAACAAGGCATTAAGTATTTGGCCATTTTATTCCCAGCAAAATTGTCTGATTTAGTTAGTTAATTTTGACCCCTTTAATAAAAAGTTGAGTGATGTGGGCAGGTGGGCTTCATTACATTTATCTATATTTGGGTAGGTTAATTTTATTAAAATGAATTGTATTCCAAAATTCAACTACCAGCTACAATCTCTCCATGTAGATGTCCCCCTCTCTTATTTAAAGCAATTTGATAGCATCGCGATGTCCTTCATTTAGAATGGTAAGCGTCCCAGATTACATTTCAATAAATGACATAGGCCGATTGACATAGGTGGGCTAGGCCTACCAAAGATTTTGTTTTATTATTATGCATTTGGTTGCTTCCACCTGAGAAAGCCCCTCCCTGGTTTTGTATTGAACAGGAAGTGCTTGTCCCTATTTTGCCATTGCAAAGCCTTTCTTTTAAACTAACTAATAACCCTGTTATCTCGCATTTGCAAGCGGTATGAACAAAAGTGTCCAGAGTGTTTAATACAGACATTTATTTAAATGTTGCCTCGAGCATATGGCTGAACCCAAAATTATGTATCAAGTCCCCTTTCTGCTGGTCAGATTGGATTGTGAGGAAGGTTAATACGCTCTGTGACCTATATGAGAGTGATGTGTTGAGATCCTTTAAAAATATGGTTCAACATTTAAGGATTCACTAGGATTTTAAATTCAGATAATTTGATTCCATATTTTGTCATGTTTATTTAACCTGGAATCAATAAAAATTGTTTACAACAACAAAAAATTACTTCTGTTAATCTAGGCCAATGATCAATTATGCCTTTGTAAAAATTGCCAAATATCAGCAGATTCCGCATGATATATTGGTCTATCACAAACACAATCAAATAAATTCCCTGTTCTTCTTGGAGTAAACGGGTAGGTATAATGTTATTGTGTATTGGTAAATAATCCAAATGTGATACTACGCTACTTGTTCATATTGAACATGAGATCAATATACAAGTTCTCGTCCGTGCGGTATGTATGCAACATGTATCGCTTTGATTTAGATTTTATAAATTTTTTTCTTAAACCCAACATAAACACTTATCATATAAACATATTATAATTGTTTTTAAAACCGAATGATATTGCGAGAATTTTCATTTGTGCATTACGTTTTAATAGGCTCTATAAACATGACTGGTTAAACACTTTAACGCACAAAAGACATGATCTGTTTTTGTTTGTTACCTCGTTAAAACTTCACATCAGCGTCCACGGATGGCTGTTAAAAAAAAAAAAAAATTGCTTCTTCGGATTTATGGCGGTTGGCAATCCAGCTTTGGGTGCATTTCCGCCATCTACTGGGATGAAGTGAAGCGTTGTTGTAGACTAGAAAAAAAAAAACCCTAAAGACTAAATAATTCTATACAGATCTCTGTTTATTTAAAATAATTTAAGAGAAGTTTGTACACTTTTGAAGACTTGTTCAAAAGGGTCTGTAATATCAGACAGTTTATACCAACATATTTTAATTCTTTGTGCTGGAATCTTTCATTAACCATTTCCATCCACTTTTCGTGCTGTTTTGTTATCGACAAAGTGAAAATGCGTAAAAAAAATATTTGAGAAAATTTGCCTTTTCTGCCTGTTTAAATTCAAAAGGCCTTTTAATGACAGAAAATGACTTCACTATTAAAAAAACACAGTAGCTTAAGTTTTGTTTTAATTGCAAAGAAATCTGCTCTTAAGCCGTTTCCATACAGACATGTGTGTAAATTGTTAATTGTGTACCCTTTAAATCCCTAATGTCCCTAATAAAAGTTTTGGTACAATGGGGAGAGTATTGAGATATTTTGATGAAATTAACAAGCTTACTATCATTTTAATTTGACAAACAAATGTAATCAAAAGATGAGGAATTGCAATCAAAAGCGAACAGTTGCCCTCTGATAGGACTGCAATATTGGTCCTGATGTTGCAGCTATCGCAGGTTGCCACAGACCGGTTCTGACCCTAAAGCAAATCGTCATGGCCCTGTTCCAGCTGGCAACCTGCACCAAATAGTGAGGCGAACTTTCGGTCTTAGTATAAAGATCATCCATCCATGTGTATGCTGTGTGCACAGCTATTAAAGAAACATTGAGGCGGTGTAATATCAGGGTTTACATATAATACATTCCTAATATTTAATAGGCTATTTTGAACAATCATCTAATCTAAAGCATCACAAATGCATTATGTCCAGCATATATGTCCAGCAACTTTTAATGACCAACTGAACTTGATTATCATCTAAAATGTATTTTAGCATCATAATGCAATTTACATTTTCTGAAGAAGCTCAGCAAATGCGATCCGAGGTAAAGAGGATTAGATTTAAACGTTTTAAAATGTTCAAAAGCTAGTTTTCTGAATGTGAACTCATTGGACAAAAATCTCTGATAGTTTATAGTCTTGAAAAAAGTGCAGAACATTCTGAGAATGTCATTCAATCAACTTATTTCATCTATAGAACAGGGTACGGCTAAATTAAGTTTGTGTAACTAAAAGGTGTCATGTTCACTGTTGTCTTTTGTTTTGTGCTTTTATGTTGAAATTTAGTTTAGTTTCTGTTTGGTTTTTGTAGTCCTTTTGGAGTTTCATTTTATGATTGGTTTTCCCCTGATTAGTTCTGATTCCCTGATTGTTTCCCCATGTGTTCCTCATTCCCTTGTTTGTTCCTTTTGTGTATATATAAGCCCTTTTAGTTTCCTTGTTTCCTTGTTAGTTCTTGCATGTTTTGAATGCTCTGTGCCAGGCCTCCCTTGTTTTGCTTTCTTCTGAGTTTTTCTTTGTTTTTTTAATAAACTGCTGCATATAGATCCCCATTCTCCGCCTGCTTCGTCACAGAAGAACTAACCACCATTAAGGATCTAGCAGCTGTCAGAATTCTCCTCCTCAGGCAAGAGGACCGTCCAGTTGAGTTCTTAGATCTGGCAAATTTAGTGGACTACCCAGAATTTTCCTTGGTGGGTTTCTTCAGAGCAGGTCTCTGTATTTCACTAAAGGAGCTGTTGCCTCCGGCAGAACCTCACTGGACGATCCTCGAGTTTGTGGAGGATACTCTATGAGTGAGCTGCTCGCTGTTCACTGTGGGTGTAGAGGAGGAGGGTGTAACATCTCCTCCCACTGAGGTCACCCCCCAGACTTCCATGGCTCATCCCCCCACGCCTGCTACGGCCAACAAGCCCACGCCCACACCTGCCACGGTCAGCGAGCCAGAGCCCACGCCTGCCACGGCCTCCGAGCCAGCGTTGCCAGCTCCATTTGCGAGGAGGAGGAGGAGGAGGAGGAGGAGAAGAAGAAGAAAGGCTTCTGCTCCCCAGTCTCCGCCTGCCACGGTCAGAGAGCCAGCGCCTGTAGCCTCGACCGTCCCAGAGCCAGCGCCTGTAGCCTCGACCGTCCCAGAGCCAGCACCAGCGGCCATGACCTTCCAAGAGCCAGTGCCTCCCGAGCCTCCCAGGGCTCCTCCTCTCGAGTCTCTCGAGCCTCCCAGGGCTCCTCCTCTCGAGCCTCCCAAGACTTCGTCCCTCGAGCCTTCGACGCCTCCGCCTCCCAGGAGTCCGCCTCTCGAGCCTCCCAGGGCTCCACCTCTCGAGCCTCCCAAGACTTCGCCCCTCGAGCCTTCGACGCCTCCCGAACCTCCCAGGGCTCCGCCTCCTACGGCTCCACCTCTAGAGCCTTCCACGCCTCCGCCTCCCAGGGCTCCGCCTCTCGAGCATCCCAAACCTCCCAGGGCTCCACCTCCTATGGCTCCACCTCTAGAGCCTTCCACGGCTCTACCTCCCAGGGCTCCACCCTTCAAGCCTCCCATGGCTTCAATTCCTGAGCCTTCCACGGCTCCACCTCCTACGGCTCCGCCTCCAGAGCCTTCCAGGGCTCCGCCTCTAGAGCCTCCTACGGCGCCACCTCCCTCAGCTCCGTCTCCCGAGCCTTCCACGGCTCCGCCTCTAGAGCCTCCTACGGCACCACCTCCCTCAGCTCTGCCTCCCGAGCCTTCCATGGCTCCGCCTCTAGAGCCTCCTAAGGCGCCACCTCCCTCAGCTCTGCCTCCTGAGCCTCCCACGGCTCCGCCTCCCGTGGCTCTGCCTCATGAGCCTCCCTCAGCTCCGCCTCCTGAGCCTCCTGAGCCTCCTCAGCTCCGCCTCCTGATCCTCCCACGGCTCCGCCTCCCTCGGCTCTGTCTCCAGAGCCTTCCAGGTCACTGCCTCTAGAGCCTCCCACGGCTCCGCCTCCCAAACCTCCCTCGGCTCCGCCTCCCGAGCCTCCCTCAGCTCCACCTCCTGAGCCCCCCACGGCTCCGCCTCCAGGGCCTTCCATGGTTCCGCCTCCCAGGCCCCCTGACCCTGTTCCTGACCTGTGTCCTCCTCCCAGGCCCCCTGACCCAGTCCCCGTCCTGTGTCATCCTCCCAGGCCCCCTGACCCAGTCCCCGTCCTGTGTCGTCCTCCCAGGCCCCCTGACCCGGTCCCTGTCCTGTGGCCTCCTCCCAGGCCCCCTGACCCGGTCCCTGTCCTGTGGCCTCCTCCCAGGCCCCCTGACCCGGTCCCTGTCCTGTGGCCTCCTCCCAGGCCTCCTGACCCTGTTCCAGTCCTGTGGCCTCCTCCCAGGCCCCCTGACCCTGTCTCTATCATGTTGCCGCCTCCCAGGCCCCCTGACACAGTCCCCATCCTGTGGCCGCCTCCCAGGCCCCCTGACCCAGTCCCCGTCCTGTGGCCGCCTCCCAGGCCCTTGTGCCCCCTTGGACTGCCTGTCTGCCCCTTGTGCCCCCTTGGACTGCCTGTTTTCCCCTTGTGTCCCCTTGGACTGCCTGTTTGCCCCTTGTGCCCCCTTGGACAATTTGTTTTTTTTCTCTCTTTTTTTTGTGCCTTTTGGAGCGTCTGGAATCCGCTCCTTAAAGAGCAACATGCAGGTTGAATTTATAACTGAATTAATACTTTATATTGTCTGCAGAGGTCTTTTAAAAACACATATGTAGAAATTACTAATGAAATCTCATTTGATGTAGAGATTTTGATGAAAATGTGCTAGGCTCTGGAATACGCCTTTCCCGCTATCAACGCGTCATATGGCGTAGAGGCGAGGCAAACAAAAGAGCTTCATGGTCAGCTCTCATTGTGGGTGTTGATGTAGTTAGAGCAGTACAGAAAGTTTTAGAGAAGCCATAATGGTAAATTATTGTGTTTGTGCTGGTTGCACGAATTCCAGCCTGTCAGGACATCGTGTCCATCATTTTCCTTCTAGAAAAATCAAGGCTTTTCGGTCTTGAGTGCGTTTTGTGCAGGTGAAGAGAGCAGACTTCACTGCGGCGTCTGTTACCACACACTCGATCGTTTGTGGCGTACATTTCACTCCGGAGAATTATCGACCTGGAGATTTGTTGGAGTCTCGGATGGGATTTCGGAGTAAGGACCATGTGAGGCTGATTACTGATGCTGTTTCCTCGGTGCACTTGATGGAATCAAGTCCACCGTCAAAGTGTACACCGGATTTTGGCGCGGGCTGGACTGGAGGACAAAGTGCTAACGTTAGCAGACATTCTGTGCAACGAAAACGAGGACTTAGCAGAGTAAGTCTTACTTTTAATTATTTTAACTCTTAATTTGCTCATAATTATAGGCCTGTGGGCCATCATAGGCATGTTCGTCCACACCGGAGAACTCGGTTTCTTCATTCGCATCCATTGTAACCTGAGCTTGAACTTGACCAGACTCCCTCGCCCATCGTCAATTCCGGTTAGTGCTTTATAGACGCGGAAGTTATTTTATCACAATTTATCTCAAAATATCATTAATGGCTAAATATATATTACTCCAGTTCAGAAAATCTAGTTGTTTTATCATCAACATACACTATGCTATATAGGGGTGTCCAACCTGCATGTTGCTCTTTAAAGCGGGGGCTCTGTCATGTTCACTGTTGTCTTTTGTTTTGTGCTTTTATGTTGAAATTTAGTTTGGTTCCTGTTTGGTTTTTGTAGTCCTTTTGTAGTTTCATTTTATGATTGGTTTTCCCCTGATTAGTTCTGATTCCCTGATTGTTTCCCCATGTGTTCCTCATTCCCTTGTTTGTTCCTTTTGTGTATATAAGCCCTTTTAGTTTCTTTTTTTCCTTGTTAGTTCTTGCATGTTTTGGATGCTCTGTGCCAGGTCTCCCTTGTTTTGCTTTCTTCTGAGTTTTTCTTTGTTTTTTTTTAATAAACTGCTGCATATAGATCCCCATTCTCCGCCTGCTTCGTCACAAAAGGCAAGTATGTCTAAAAAAAACATGTATTGTATTTTTTTGTTTGGTAATTTTTGTTTTTTAATTGAATTCTTTTTTCATTTGGTAATTTATTTAATTTTAATACAGGGAATTTTGCTGGCATTTTTTCAAAAGTAAGATAAACAATAATTTTATAGAATTGGACTGATGGTGTTCTGAAAAACCACACTGGAGCTTTTATCCTAGTAGTGTGTATTTGTTTAATTTAAAACAACTTTGTGCACCGAAATATGTTTTTTATATTGTGGGCTAATTCCGTTACTGCCATCTATTATTTTGAATGGTGTGGAAAAGAAACTTTAATAAATTAATGGATGTCTATCATGATTAAATTAATCACAAACAGTGGCCATTCATTTGTTCTCCGTGCACTTGTTGATGTGAATGATATTAGATGTTTGTGTTGGCACTCCTGGAAGTGTCATGTTTGCACCATCGGATCTATATGCCATTTAAGATCAATCCATAATCACGTACAACAAATTGGCTTTAAGAATGTATACCATGTAGTCATGATTAATACAAGCTAACAATTGGGCTAAATTTTTTTATGTGATACAAAATTTTATGTTAATGACTATTTTCTTGACAAAAGTGTTTCATAATTTGAAGTATCGGCATAGAGATTATGCAAGTTAAATGGAAAAATATTATGTTGACACTTTTTTTTAGCGATTAATTTTAGTGTTTATCAGCTTTATTTTGATGCGCTAAAACTTTTTTCACAAATCCTTGGATGGAATCGTAGTTTGTGTGGAGGCTGTGACAAAGAATGTCAAAGAGGGGGAGGGGCAGGGGCTTGTGTAGTCTCACAGAATTACAACTTAAATGCAGATGTCAGGCACACGTTTAATTGAGAATTAAAAGGCCCAAAGGGCCAAATTTAAATAGAAACTAAAATATAATTAAGAAATTACTACTTCCACCTCATAATTCTCTATGCCGGAAAAACCCTGATCATACACAAATGCTAAAAACTGCCCCATTTCCTATCAAACCCAAATTTCCCAAAACCCCAGCCTTCTACTTGACACCTCGAAAGATGCCACCCTCCCCATCTCCGCACACCATTCCGGAAATGAGGGCGCTCCATCTGAATTCCATCCCCTTAAAATAATTTGCCAGCCAATCATAACACTGGTCAGAACCCACTTTTTTATGTGTTTGTCCTGCATATTGATGACAGCACCATCGCCCAAAATAGAGAGTCTGGAGCAAAATTTAATTTGAGTGCCCAATACGCCACATATAAAACTCTGAACCTTCAGAGGTCACGTGACACCATGTGAGGACTGGTGTGAATGGCTTTGCTAGTTTTTAATTATTTTTATGTCATAAACCGGTGAGATTCAACATATCCTGCTACATGGCAAAGAAGTAAAAATCCTCAGGCTCTGGAGATATTAAAACACACTTACGTGCTCAAGCTGAAACCTCTGACGGGCCTGCAGGCCAGGGACATGGTTTGGACGGTGCGCCGGGAGAAATCCAGCATCAACTATCCAACATGTCTGTGACGCTGAGGAAAGTTGTTGCGGACTTCGAGGATCTTGCTGTAATATGTCGATCGATTACTGTGATGGAAACAAAATTCTCGGAGTTGGGTACAAGATTGTTGGATGTTGAGAGATGGAACAATTATCTGGAGTCATCGGAGAGAGAATTAACCAAGATTGATTTTTTTTTTTTTTTTTGAAAAACTGGAGGATTTGGAGAACAGCAGAAGGCAAAATAACATCCTCATGTTCAGGAATTCCAACAATTTGGAAGGCAAAGATATGGGGAAATTCCTAGATGAGCTCTTGCCGAGTCTGCTCGACAACAGGCCACAAGCTGGAAATCAAGCAAGCTCACAGAGTCCCGGCTTAGAGATTGGCTGAGGGAGACAGGCCCCAGTCAATTCTGGCCAAATTTCTGAGATCATCCATCTTGTGCAAATTTGACAAGAGAGAAACATGATCTATTCAAGGAATGCAAGAATCTCTAAAATCAATGGGAGATCAAGTTTGCTCTGATTCCGGCCAAACTGAGGATAGATACTAGGAATGTCCGCATAGTATTTACATGCCCACAGCAAGCGCTGTCTTTCATAAAACATTGGAGGCCTTTTGGTGATTTACATGTTTCATGGAAAAGTTTGATTTTGGCTAATGTTTACGCACCTAACGCTGATGATCAGGTCTTTATTGATCTTGAAGGGATGTTTTAAGCCACTGGCACCCCTCATGATATAATATTAGGAGGAGACTTCAATCTTTAGGTGGACTCAGTCCTTGATCATAGTGAAGTAAAAGTGTGTAAGACCCCAAAAGCAACACTGGCAACATTAGGCATTTCATCAATACCATGTGTTCAGTGGCGAATGTTCAGACTCCGGTCGCTGCCATCTCACTTAATGCTGAAAAGGTGTTTGATATGGTAGAATGAGATTATCTTTAACATTTTGGAAATATATGGGTTCAGGAATACTTTTATTGGATGGATTATGTTACTTTATAGACACCCCGGTAGTAGCGGTACAGACAAATTGATTAATTTCAGATTATTTTAATCTTGATAGGGGCACCTGACAGGGGTTCCCTCTTTCCCGATAATTGTTCCGTCTTGCCCTGGAACCATTAGCAGCCTTGATAATTAAGGAAGCTGATTTTCCAGGGGTGGTGGCGAGAGGTATGGCGCATAAGCTATTGCATTACGTAGATTATATTTTATTATAATGACATTTGTCTCTGACCCCACTAGATCTTTGTCTTGCCTCCACAGAATTATTAATTCCTTTTCTAAGTTATCAGGATTTCGTCAATTGGTCTAATTGCTAGGATTATAAAAAACATCAAGTCTACATCTAGAGATGCATGTGCGTCTGATGCAATTTAAGATTTTACATTGATTCTATTGGACCCCTTCTAGATTGTATAGACTTGGTTCAAAGACACACCCACCTGCTGGTGATGCCAATCAGAAAATGGGGACACATCCATGTATAAAGATTCTAGAATTTTGGTTGAGGGTTCTGTTGTGTGTTGCAATCTTAATCAGTATAAATGTGTGTGACTAATCTTAAACAAAGTACGCCTGTTAACAAATGATGAATGATGTGTGTAACTAAGTAGAAAAAAATGCTAAAAGGAAACTGCAGCTGCATTTCTGACACAGGAGATGAGGGGAACTTAGAGACAGTTTATATACTGGAAATTCTTTAGGCAGGGGAACCTTGAAACAGGTGAAGCAGACTAGATCCCCAGCTGGCTGACTGATTTTTGTACTATGTTCTTTCTTGTTAATAAATAAAAATTTTACTTTGAAGACTTGACTTTGTCTCTTCAAAAAAGAACATGACAGAATTTGGTGACCCTGACATGATGCGGAGCGATTGAAAACGACACCAGGAGGCGGTGGCTTATTGATACCCATACGTGGGCCCATTTAAAAAGGTGACCAGAGCCGGTTAAATCAAAATCTGCATAGTTTCGATAGTATTTTATTTAGGTGTGGGTGTCAACCAACTACAAGTAACTACATTTTTAAAAAAATATTGAGAATACAGTAAATTAATGATCGTTACGTTATATGTATAAGAATGCAAATTGTTACATATGAAGGAATAAGTACATTAAATCATTTGTATGACTGCTATGTGTTGTGTGATATGTTTTTGAAGACCTCTGGGAGGCCAGTTTTTACTGCAATAAATTAATAGTGTAATTATAAGACCTTGGAGGCCTGCCTTAAGGGCAGAGTGGTTCATGGAGACAAAGACCTTGGAGGCCTGTTTGGAACAGTGGAGCCAGGACCGGATTATGGGCAGAGTGTCTGACGAGTGCCACTTAGTCCCGGGACGCTGAGTTTCCATCTCCTTGAACGCACTTAGCAATAAAATAGATTAAACTGGTAGGGACATTGTGTTTTGTTTTTGCGGTTGAAGAGTGAGTGGAATGCTCACTAAGCAGTGTGTTTTAAACTTGGGGTGTCTCTGTCACAATAAATCCCGAGAGCGGTAACCTAACGGTGCAAACAAACTCGAGGGTTGCGACAGATTGAGTCAGTTGCTCAGGTGTACTCCATACAAACTGACCGGCCACAAGTAGTGAAGGGAAATGTGGGAGGAATTATAAAAAGATTCTAACAGAAGAGTGTGGTTGAGGTAAATAATCCCAATTTATGACTGTCCGCTCACTTGTGAGTAGAAGCTTGGCTGCTTAAAGAGGGATTTAATTTGAAACAAACACACGCTTGGAATCTACTGTTTGACGGGGAGGGAATATACAGGTCACTCAAATAGTGTGAATCTGGGGACACCAGATAGAAGTTACCTTCTGGCTCCCCCCATATTATCTGAGGAAGGGACCCTAAATAGCAAGATTTCTCACAACTGATACTAAAAAAAAAATTTTAAACTCACTTAGACTGAGTTCCCCGGCTGAATTATGATTTTATAGAAGTTACTAATACTGCAGGATGAAATCAGGAGACAAAGAAGACTGAAAATGATGTGGGCTATTATCTGATTGATCCTCCTGCGCTCATTACTGCTGGTAATCATTACTGATTTGCCATTTATAATGTGGATTAAAATTTCTCTGGAAAAGTTGATTTCAGTCTTATACGATCACTTTATGATTTTCTAGAATGCCATCAATGGGGTTCCATACCCATGTCTAAATTGTTCTGAAAGGTCTAAATTTAAATCCAGCAGCTAACCACTGATTTATTGATTTGAAGAGTAAATATTACAAATGTATGGCAAAGTTATAGAGTTACCTATTGGATTGGTTACTCACCCAAATTTTCCAGAGAGTACCCTCATTAGGGTTAGTGGGTGTTACAAAGAGATGATTGAATTGAGTCTATTTCTATAACTACTATTTCCATTTGCCATAGTTAATAAATTAAAGTATAATTTTAGAGGTATAATAATGATAACTGTTAAATGATGAAGATACATTTGGATAAAAAAAATCATGAGAAATTAAAAGAACATAGTGTATTTTACTGAGCAAGTATTTCAAAACACAAGAAAAAAGATATGTTTGAATTTCCATTGTGCCTCTTTATGACTTTATTCTGTTTAAACTTTTACTTACTTTTCTGTTAGTTTAAAAACTTGATTTATATTATTTTATTAGATAGAATGGAAGTTCTTGCACCTGAGAAAGGGTAAGAAATGGAGAAAGTAGTAATAATAAATGATTACTTAATAATAAATAAGGGATTATAATATATTAATAATAATATAGGTGTTGAAAATGTATACCTCTGCTTGAACAGAAGGCTAAAATAAAGTTGTATTGATTATATAGAGAATGTCGTAAAAGAAAGGTAAAGCTTCTGTTTTATTAAAGATTTGAAGGATCTGTTGTTTGAAAGGACAAAAGAAAGTAAGTTGAGAGTAGTGTTTTGTTTTTAAATGGTGTGGGATGGGAAAGTTTGAAAGCCGTTAATATAATCCATTATTATAAATATAACTTTCTACTGTTGAAGAATAAATTAAATATATTATTGTGAGATTCTAAAATGAAAGAAGAAGAAATGAGATTGGAAACAGTGTGAGGGAGTGGAATGTCCCCTCCCCCCACCACATTTTCAGTCTAAGATTGACGTGTCTGCTTGAAAAAGAAACACAAGAGCAGATTTTGCAAGCAGATGTGCTTTGACAATAATGTTAGAGAGTGATATGAAGGAGATATTCAAACAGCTCTCCTCATCAAAGATTAAAGATTTTATATATTCAGAGGGCAATCTAAAGTTAAGGGTTTAGACTAGAGACAACAGATTAAGTTGAAAATTCATCTGAAAGAATAAATGTAGATTAAAAAACTAGAGACTATTATTGAATTAAGGTAATGTTTTTAAATTAAGCTCCCTAGAAGCTTGACAGGGCTTTGTTCTGATTTTAGTTCCCTCCATGATACATGGTCTCTTGTGACGTTTGCTAAAGTAGCAGAAATAAAACCTGAATGGAAATTAGTGATCTATAAATGAGTTCAATTTTAGCATGTTTTACTTTTAATTTGGACAATTTTAATAGATTGATTATTTTTTAATAATGATTTTTGAATTTAACCATGTTTTGAATTGTCTCCATATTTAAGCATTTGTAGATGGTTCCATTGGCTGTGTCGGTTCTCTGGTGATACTCCCTGAAAAAGAAAATATCTGTTTACTGATACCACATTATTATGGATTGAGGACTGAGCAGTATCAAGACCAGTGGCAAGGGCCTCACCGCCCTAGACCAAGAAGGTTTGAAAGGGGTTTAAGGAAGTGGGTAAAAGCTTTACTAAAATAACTTATCACAGTGTTAAATACCAAGTATTCTGTCACTGTGTTATCAGGGGATCATTAGAGGATTATATATAGATTGATTTTGGGGGTAGAGTTTTGAGAACCGTTGCAGACAAAGGAGTGCCTGATTTATTATAGAAGTATTAAACAAACATGGGAATGTTTGTATGATAATTAATTTAGAATGGAAGATGATTTATTACTTTTACTTATGCTTTTATTGAACTCATGTACATTTTAAAAGTAATGAAGAATAGAAAAGAAACATGGTGGTGACTAAAGATTAAGATTGCTTGTCTTGTCTGTTTGTAACAATATAAATGGAATTGTTTAAGAAATAGGGTGCAGGGTTGACTAAAATTGGTATAATGATTGAAACAGCAATTCTTGTGAGGGGAATAATATTGTATTGTGTGTTACCGTTGATGAAATTATAGTTTTTATCAAACCAATAACTAAGTAGATGACACTGATCAATGTGAATAGTCCAATGCAACAAAGACCAAACTGGAAGGAAATTGATTTCTCCAATGAAGATATGTATGAGGAATGATATGTTATATATTTGATTTTGTATTGACTTTTATGGGGTGCCGTTTGTAAAGTGGCTCACGCTGAAAATAACAGCAACATTTTGTCACATTTAGCTTCAAACAATGTTTAAAAATCTGGTATGAATTTTTGACGGTCACTTTTTAGCACATTTACAACAATATTTGTTAACATAGAGATATTTTAAATAGTTAAATCTAAATATTAAATGCTACACTTAAATGTTAAATGTTAAATATAAATGTTAAATATAAATATAAATGCTAAATATAAATATAAATGTTAAATATAAATATAAATATAAATGTTATATCTAAATGTTAAATATAAATCTAAATGTTAAATATAAATATAAATATAAATGTTATATCTAAATATTAAATATAAATCTAAATGTTAAATCTAAATGTTAAATCTAAATGTTAAATATAAATGTTAAATATAAATATAAATATAAATGTTAAATTTAAATGTTAAATATAAATATAAATCTAAATGTTAAATCTAAATGTTAAATCTAAATGTTTCGTGTGAAACTAAATATTTAGCTAATATGCAAATTTAAATGCCGGTAACCGGAAGTGCCAAAATAAAAGCTCGAGGAGGTCAGTGGGTAGTGTCAAATAACGAATAAAAAACATCTCATCAGGGAAATGGACTCTTGGACATGGATTATCATGATAAAAACTAACTAAAATAATAAGCACGTTTGGAAATTTTGTATAGCCGCCAGGACGGCTCTGCCGATTCGTTTGACATCTTCACAGAGCGGCCATGACCGACAGTACCTTTCCTGGTCAGGGGCGGGTAGGGATTGGCTCTTGCTGGCCTTTATGCAAGCAAACATGACAGATCAGTCGAAGTGAGCCCCCTCGTGGCTGGCTATAATGGCCACAGGTCATAAGTCCCTCATCTTTCATAAAAGTGACACTAAAACCTCAAAGTAGTCTACTGTTTACAGTTACAGTTTATCCAAACGTGCTTATTATTTTAGTTAGTTTTTATCATGATAATCCATGTCCAAGAGTCCATTTCCCTGATGAGATGTTTTTTATTCGTTATTTGACACTACCCACTGACCTCCTCGAGCTTTTATTTTGGCACTTCCGGTTACCGGCATTTAAATTTGCATATTAGCTAAATATTTAGTTTCACACGAAACATTTAGATTTAACATTTAGATTTAACATTTAGATTTAACATTTAGATTTAACATTTATATTTATATTTATATTTAACATTTAAATTTAACATTTATATTTATATTTAACATTTATATTTAACATTTAGATTTAACATTTAGATTTAACATTTAGATTTATATTTAATATTTAGATATAACATTTATATTTATATTTATATTTAACATTTAGATATAAAATTTATATTTATATTTATATTTAACATTTATATTTATATTTAGCATTTATATTTATATTTAACATTTATATTTAACATTTAACATTTAAGTGTAGCATTTAATATTTAGATTTAACTATTTAAAATATCTCTATGTTAACAAATATTGTTGTAAATGTGCTAAAAAGTGACCGTCAAAAATTCATACCAGATTTTTAAACATTGTTTGAAGCTAAATGTGACAAAATGTTGCTGTTATTTTCAGCGTGAGCCACTTTACAAACGGCACCCCATAGACTTTTATTGATATAATACTCTGAATTAGTCTGATGCAGTCTGAAACTATGGAAAACAGCATAGCTTGCACTTTGTAAGGACGTTCAGTGTTAAGGGAAAATTTATTATATAATGAAGAAAGTGATTATTGTTAGTTAATATAAAACATGTAACCATAGGAGGAAATTACAGTGTGGTTTATGAATATAAAATGAAATAGTAATGATGTTGCCATCATTGAAGCAAGTTGGGTCAGAATGACCAGCTGAAAGAGAGAAGGTGGAAAATAATTGCAGCCTAAAATAACAATGATGTAGAATGAAATATAGTATGAATTTATAAACTGTAAAAACACTGGAAGTACCACTGGAGGGCCAGAGAATAAGAGATTACAAAATAAAGAAAAGGATCAACAAGCACCTCAGAGCTGAGCAGCAAGAGCAAGACTCTACTGGTGGTTTAAAAACCCGCTGTCTGATCCTACACATCACCAGATGGCGCTCCAGACTACCGGAAATGTCTGTGAGTTCCTCTGGCACCATGGGATGTATCATATACTGAGAGAGAGCATATGAGGTTACTAAAAGTATTGATGCTGCAAAAACCACAAAGGGCTTCCCTGGTTGTCTGGTTGTCAGGGCTGCAACAGCGATGATGAAGATGCTCGCGAAGAGCCTGAAACCAACCAAGCTAGGAGAACCAAACTATCTGGGCCCCACCACTGTGATAGCAGTGATAGCGTGCTGACGGATCTTCAGATTGGGTACAAAGTTAAAAAGGAAAAAACGCAAGTGGCACGAAGAACAGTTGCCTTCCTGGGAAGGCTGATTTCTGCAAACTCACTAACCCTTACTGCAGCACAAATAACAAACATATTGTCACATGGTAAACCCAAGACATTTCAGCAAATGTTGGTCTTTCTAGGACTTACTGGATAGAGCAGGAACCATGTACCAAACTATGTGGAATTAACACAACCTTTTACAATTTTTACTTTGAAAACTTGACTTCGTCTCCTCAAAAAAGAACACGACAGTTCAGAATATTATTTGTGATGTGTTGGCTGCTCAGGTTTAATTTTGCCCCAGGCTCTGTGTTCTAAGCGATGGGACGGTCACTGATGTAGCAGATGGGTTCATGAAGTGTTGGGTCCTGGCTGATGTCATGATTGGCAGGTCATCCTTAGGGGATGGAAATCAGCTGGAAGACCCTTGTTCCTGGAGTGGTGCGTGGAGTTGGGCTGGGTGACAGCTTTTGAGGGATGGTTTGTAGAAGGCTGGGCAACAGGGGACTATTTAATAAAACATGGGGTAGGTATTTGGATTTTGTGGAGGACTCTCAGGGGGAGATGGGTAATATTGAATGTGTGTGTGCATTCTTATTGTTTTTATTTAGATTTCTTTTTTTTTTTTTTTTTCTGAATACTGTTTGTTGATTTATTGTTTACTTTGTGTGTCATTGTTGGTTTGATGTCGGGCCACTGGGGTGTGTGTTTGTGTCTGGTTGGGAATGTTCGGAAGAAAGGGTTTAAGTTTATGTAATGCGATTCCGTGATTCCTGTTGTGTTTATTTGAATTGTCATTGAAAATCAATAAAAATTGTTAATTGCAAAAACAAACAAAAAACTCAGATTCTTTGATCTGAACACCGCCCAAAAAAACATGGGTTGTATCTACATCTTTTGATTGCCATTGCCAGCAGGTGGGTGTGTCTTTAAGACCAAGCCAATACAATCGTCATTAAGCGCACCCTTGCATCTCTAGATACAGACTTTTTTAGAATTCTAGCCCACACTCCTTCCTCCAATACCAATTTTAAATCTTTCTCCCATAATCTCTTCATAGAAGTTAAAGCTCCATCCCCCAGACTCTGAATTAGCAGGGAGTAATACACCGATGCCTCATGACTTTTACCAAAAGCAGTAATCACCTCTTCCAGATTATCTGCCACTTTAGGGTGGCACAGCTGTAAATACCTAAAAGAACTGAGATCTGGGAATCCCAAAATATTTAACCAAATATTCAAAGGACACTCCACTCTCATATAGATCACAGAGCGTAGTAATCGCCCACACATTCCAATCTGACCAGCAGAAAGGGGATTTACTAATACATAATTTGGGGTTCAGCAATATGCTCGAGGCAACATTTAAATAAATGTCAGAATTAAACACTCTGGACACTTTTATCCATACCGTGTGCAAATGCGAGATAACTGGGTGTAACTTAACTTCTCTGATTAGTTTGATAGAAAGGCTTTGCAGTGGCAAGAACTTCCTTTTCAATGCAAAACCAGGGAGGGGCTCTCTCAGGTGGAAGCAACCAATGAGCCAAATGTCTGAAAACAAATGCATAATAATAAAACAAAATCTTGGGTAGGCCTAGCAAACCATTGTCAATCAGCCTATGTAATTTATTAAAATGTAATCTAGGATGTTTACCATTCCAAATGAGGGACTTGCTATCAAATTGCTTGAAATAAGAGAGGGGGACATCTACAGGGAGAGATTGTAGCATGTAGTTAAATTTTGGAATACAATTCATTTTAATAACATTAACCTTCCCAATCATAGATAAATATAATGAATCCCACTAGTGATCGGCATTCCGCCTCTTTTCAGTGAGTCGCTAATTCGGCTCAGCTCACCAAAAAGAGCCGGCTCTTTTGGCTCCCAAACGGCTCTTAAAAAAAAAATAGATGTTTTGTATTTTTTCAAGTCAAACAGTTTGCGATAGTTTGACTCTGAGTGGTGTTAAAACAATTCTAATTAAATTATTAGGGTGCACAGTTCGCATAAGCCGGTGCAGGTTGTGCATAGAACTGGCTTTATATGAGATTATGTTTTGGAAAATTCTACACTGTGCTCTAACATTGTTTACATTATTAAAATGCATCCAAATGCTACTGTGCTTTTGACTCATTTTCCACTTTCCAGCTGTTGTTTTCACAGCAGAAGAAAGCAGCCTCTCTCTCCTTGGCAGCTAATTGTGGGACTGTGTCTCATTTGGAAGGTTGCATCCTCCGGAGGCCGCATTTGTCGGCCGCATACGTCATCGAAGTTTCAGAAAAGCGAGGAGGACACTCCGAATGCAGCCTTTGAATGCGACCTTCAAATGTGACCTTCTTTCAAGGGAATTCGCAACCCACAATTCTTTGCTTCAAAGTAAATGTCTAAAAAACAATTATGCCAGTTATAATATGATGTTCGAATGAAAGGAATGTTAATTCCCAAGTTGAAGTACCTCAGTAGATGGGCGAAGAGTATATATTATGTAGAATTATATGAATCTATATTAATCTCAAGCTTGTTAAAGAGTGGCGTGATGTCATAGCAACCATGTTACGTTCCATTTCCATTTGGCCTACGAAGGCTGTCTCGTTTAAATGAGGCTTGTTTAAAGGAGGATAAATCCTGTGTCTGTGAGTGAGTTGGCCCTGCCCTCCCTCACGCATCTCTGGTTCATTGGTTGACACTGCCAACAATCCTGTCTGATTGACAGGAACAACAGGTGAGGCTGCTAGTCTGAGCAGACAGTCAGAACGAAATGTATTTTTTTTTTTTCGTTCTTTGAATTAGTTAATTCTATTCATTTAAATCTTTTGATTATTCATATCTGAATTTTTTTTATATTTTTATAAATAGATTTGGCTCTACTGATATACAAGCTGGCTCCCAACGTTCACCTACAAGAGGGACTCTTGTACTACACTTAGACTCGTTCACGAATGACCCATCACTAAAGACCACCTGCCCACATAGCTTGAAAAACTTTATTAAGGTGTCAAAACTAACTCTAAATCAGATAAATTGGCTGGGAATAAAATGCCCAAATACTTAATGCCCTGTTTGGACCACTGGAAGGCGCCTGGCTGAAAAGCCGTTACTGGGCATTACGCTGTCAGTGCCAAAGCTTCGGAATTTAGAAAAGGAATTAATAATTCTTTGGAGGCAAGATCTAACAGGGACAGAGATGAATAATAAAATATCATCAGCATAAAACAAAAGCTTGTGTGCCATACCACCCGCCACTGCCCCTGGAAAATCCTCTTCCCTTCTTATAGCAGCTGCTAATGATTCCAGGACAACTCAGAACAATAATGTGGAAAGAGGGCAACCCTGCTCAAGTGGTGCTCGCTGCAGAGCAAGCTCCTCCTCGCTAGACGTCCAGCGAGGAGGAGCTACACGTAAGCTCCTCCTCTCCTAACCTAGTCTAGCTCCATCTCTATGGATCTAGTGAAGCACCACTCATTTCGCCACCTAATGGTTGTTAACGTTAATGCAAGACCTTCGTCAGAGCGAACTTAACCTAATGAGGATTTTTTTTTTATTGTTGATGCACAAAGATTAAGTCAAAGTAACCATAAGACTTGCATGGAACTGGAGATGTTGGCATAGCTGATGTTGCCTGACCTTTCTTTAAAACAAAATTATGATTTCATGGCATTGTTTCTGTGACAAACGGCATGACTAGACTATCTGTGCACCCCTGCTTTTTTTCCTTCCCCATCGTATTAAGGCTATTTGTGAATTGATCTCAATTAAATTAATGTAATAAATGATGCTCCTAATATGCTATTTGCTTTTAAACTTGGGAACTGAGTTGCCCTTGCAGGTATGATACAAAAATAAAATGATCACCTATTTGCTTGTCTTATCTTGATTATTCCTTTTATATGTACACTTAGGATCTCCACCTCAAAAAGAAAAATTAATGCATGTACAACTGTGTAGTTGTGAATTTAATTTACATGGAATATAATTTTGGATGAACTCAGTCCACATCTTAATCAAATCACTGTCTTAATCAAATGGTAATAAGTAACCTGTCCAGTAGTCTCAAACCAGCCACGTGTCACACTAAAGAAAAAATTAAGAGAACAAGTGTGCTCTGAGACTAGTAGCATGGCAACCATTCCAGGAACATTTATTAGTAGATTGGAAGTATTACTTAATTTACAATTTATTAGTCACATACTTCACTGCCCTCAAGTGTTGCTGTATTTATTTTATTTCTATTAACCATTATTAGCAAAATGTACAGCTAACATAAAAATCAATCTTCAATCTAGGAACAGAATGTATAATAAGATATAAGATACAAAACTGAACTATAGTATATTAAGTTTCAAGAAAACTTTTTTCCCCCACAAAACTTTAATTGGTTTAAAATACAAGACATTTTACAAACCCTAAAACTACAAGACAATACAAAACAAAGTTTACTAATCGCATTGTTATGGGCCAACAAGGCATCATCCTCATTCATCCTTATGACCTGTGGTAATTGATCTTTCCCAGCAAAGTGGGTTCGGTTCTCCTCCACCCAGTAAATACATAAATATTCTCTCTACATACATGGATTCTCGTAGATGGGGTGACCTCCATGACGTCTGACACAGATGTGGTAACCTCCATGATGTTTAGATCCGGTTGGATCATTTGCTTGATGATTGACTGTTGGCTTTGAAGAAAAAGTGACAAAACAGTAAAATTGGAAAATTTTCCAGTGTGCATTATTTTTTACTGGGAATGCACACATATAGTTATCAGTATCATACCTTGCCAGAGGAAATGCCTGAAGTAACTGATGGCACCACCACCTCCTGATTACAGGCGTGACAGACTGAAAAAAGATGGCAATTGAAAATCTTAAGCATAACATTTTAATTGTGTTTTCAACCCTTTTTGCTGAACAAATAACCAGAAATTGGTAAAAACTCACTGCTGAAAAATCAAAGGGCTTCCCCTACAGGGTATACTGAAATACAAAATCAAAATTCTGATGTTATATTAAAAAAATGTGTTTAGCACAATGGTATAGCAATTATAAGACCACATACGATCAACATGAATATCCCACCGTCAGTCCCTCCAAGCTGAAGTGGTGCACCCTGTTAATTAAGAGTGGAATAAGACAATTTTGTACAAGCAGTATATAGTATACTCTGAATGTATTATATGATGACATTCCACTGCTGATAATAATAGTTTACATGCAAAGAAGTTAAAAGCTGTACTTCACAGTCTCTCAGTAAGGACATATTCCAAAGGCCAGGTGAAAATTGAGTTTCTATGATAAAACAATAACACAACACATTTCATTATTATAAAACAATATATCTTCTGGAGCAGTCACATGTAAGCAGAAAACAAAGTTGATCATATTGTATTATACCATGGTCTGTCTAAATACTGGATTCTGATTGTCTGGAAGGTGGTGCACATTAAAACCGTTTACTGCACAGTTAGTTCCAGTCAGTTTGCATAGATAAACACTTAGCAATTGTTTTATGGAGACATGTCTGTCTTGCTTTGGCACATGGGCAGTGCCAGGATTTCTTTTTAGAATCATATGCTGCTATTCTGCTGCCAGCCTGCTGTGTTGTGATATCTTTGGCTCATATATTGAAAATGACTTTTTAGAAAGAGGCCCTCCAACAGTCACCTCAACAGAAAATGGAACACCTGAATCAGCAGCTGCTTTTTGGCGTTTTAAGCAACTTTGCTTCCTTGCGTTCCCAAATATCATCGCAGTATCCATTTCTGACAGAACCTCCTCCTCCAAAATTATGAATACGGTGTCCATTAGAGGGCAGAAGAGCAAAGACTTTAGATGCATGCATCATAAGGAAGAATTCCACTTCACTTATAAATAGACTGTGTTAACATTAGCTGAGACAAAACTTAAAATGCTTTGCTGAACCACAAATAATATGTATTTAGGTTTTGTGACGCTAACGTTAACATATTCACGATTAAACATTCAGGGACTCTAAAATAGCTAACATTAATATTCATGTCGAGATATGTCTAAGGAAACATTTTACACATGTCTCAAAGTTTAGTTTATCTTTAAAGTTCAGTGTTTACATACTGCCATTACGTCGAATTGCCTGTGACTGTCCGCCATCTTTCCAAGTGGTGCCGTGCACGTGCGCTCACTGTACTTGCTTACAAACTTACGTGTATGTCCTCCAAGTTGGACGTGTAGCTCCTCCTCGCTGGACGTCTAGCGAGGGGGAGCTAAACGTAAGCTCCAGCCATTTGCTCTGCAGTGAGCAGCCTCTCACCCTGCTGGGTGCCTCATCCAGAGTCAAATAATCTGAAATTAATCCATTTGCTATCAAATGTCTTTTCGGCATCAAGTGAGATGGCAGCGACCGAAGTCTGATCATTCGCCACATGACCACATGATATTGATGAAACGGATAATGTTATCAGAAGAGCTGCAGCCCAGAATAAACCCCACCTGATCTATATAAATAAGAGATGTCATAACTTTACTTAATTGGTTAGTCAGACATTGTCATTTTTGACAATATTTTTATGTCTAGCTGAATCAGGGAATTTGGACGCCAACTCTTACACTCGCTAGGATCTTTGTCCTTTTTAGGAATCAGACTGATCCGGGCTTGTGTCATGGTTGGCAGAACTTTCCATTCTTTAAAGATTCCGTATAAACGTCCAACAAAAGTGGAGCCAGTTCTGTAGTATAAGATCTAAATATTTGCCGTATAGCCCAGGAGACTTGCCTGTAGGCAAGACCTTAATTACCATGCCAAGCTCCTCTAAGGTCATCTCAGAATCAAGAGAATTTTCATCAGTTTAGGGAGACAAAGTAGACAAAGACTTGGAACTATGGAGATCAAGACAGAATTCTTTAAAAGCATTATTAATATCAATGGCTGTGGTAAATATTTTACCACCAGCAGATGTCACTGAGGGAATGGCAGAAAATGACTCTCTCTCTCTGCTTTATACATCAAGCCAAAAGCTTCCCTGCTTTGTCACCCGACTCAAAAGTATGACTGTCTTGCCCTGAATAGCCAAAACTCCACCTTCCACAACAAAACAGTATTATATCTGTATTTCAATTGGGCCAATTCTCGAGGCCATCAGACAACATTCAGAGCTTCAGCTCTGCCTTGGCACTTTTAAAATTCCCTTCCAACTCCACGAGTTCTGGTGCTTTGGATTATTTGGTGAATGAGGCATACTGTATGATCAGACCCCTAAGAACTTATTTAAGTACCTCGCAAGGCACGCCCACAGAGGACACCGAGGACCATATAAACTCCATTTAAACATTGATTTCAGTCTCTCATTTGTTGGAATTCCAGATTTTGCAAAAGGGATACATTAAAGCGCCAACTATATTATTTATTTTTCTCTGTATGTGGCAACATCTCATGAGGGATTTAGATATTTTATTTGTTTTATCTATTCTGGAATTAATATTATGGAAAAATGTATAGTCCCAACCAGACGGGTTCAAACGTCTCCAAATATCTATCTATAGACCAAGATTTTTACACATCCTGTTAAGAGTCAATTTTGCTCCAGGGAACTTACACACTTTTGCTTCACAATGATCAAGGACTGAGTCCATCAATAGTTTAATGTCTCCTCCCAATAATATATCATGAGGGGTGCCAGGGGCTCGCAACATCCCTTCAAGATCTATAAAAAAGCCCTGATCATCAGCATTAGGTGCAAAAATATTAGGCAAAGAGATCTATCTGTGTCCTGCCGAAGCGGTCCCAAATCAGCTGGACCACCTGGGGGTGGAGCCTCCACTCTCCGCTGAGCGAGACCTGTCATGACAGCGCGTCCGCCATCATGTTGCGGTAACTCGGGATGTGAGTGGCAAGCGACGACCTGAGTCACGGCTGACTCCAAAGTAGGAGATGGCGGGTGAGTGAGCGAACATCTCTGGAGCGAACATCTGAATGCCCGGGTCACCTGTCTCAGGGACGCCTAGGAGCTTCACGGGTCATAGATGGGGTCCTGCCCACCCGAGTGCTTGCGCTGTGACCCTCATAGCTCTGAGAGTGAGGTTGGAGGCAGGGCACAGTTCCTGCAGCACATTGGGATCGGCACTACCCAGGTGCAGATCTTTAAGTGCCTTGGCTTGGTGAACTTGCAGGAGAGCCATGGCATGCAGGGCGGAGGCGGCCTGTCCAGTGGCACTGTAGGCTTTCACAGTCAGTGACGGCATTGTCCTACAGGCTTTGGAGGGGAATACCGGGCAGTTCCAGTCTCTGTGTATTCGTGGACCGCCCCACTGTCCAGGGTAGTGAGAGCGGATGAGCAAGGAGGTCGGTTCCGGGCAGTAAAAGGTGCCCTCCACGAACTCGTTGGCTCATCATGCACCCGCGGAACCGATCGAGTAGCCGTGAGGGGGGGCGGAGGTTTCCAGTCCACCTTGCGCCCCCGTCGGCCGGGGAAAGTATAGCGGACATCCGTGCGTCAGGCTCAGACTGGGCGAGTGGACTCAAAGTTGGCAGCCTAGGCGAGATATCAGAATCAGATGCCGCTGTGACGCTCTCCGATGCAGTGGTGAAATCGTCATCCAATTCCGGGGGAAAGCGAAATGCCTTCAATGCCAGCCGGGTCGTCCTCAATCCCATGGGAAGAAGGAACGGCTGAAGTGGCTTTCTCTCGTGAGAAAAGAAATCCTTGACCACAATGTTGCCACGCGCTGTCATGACAGCGCGTCTGCCATCATGTTGCGGTCACTCGGGATGTGAGTGGCGAGCGACGACCTGAGTCGTGGCTGACTCCAAAGGAGGAGATGGCGGGCGAGTTGTGACATGTGACGGAAGCGTACACTACCTTTGCGATTTATGTACGCTACCATGGCTGTGCTGATCAAGATGTGCTTGCCCCGAAGAGACCTCCGCAGGGGGGTACAAGTAGTACAAGTAGTACTGCCAACAACTCGAGGCAGTTGATGTGCAACCTGGTCCCCAGGAGCCCGCTGCTGCATGCCCGTAGCACACAGTGCCCCAACCCAGTTGAGAGGCCTCTGTGGTGACCACAACACATCTGGACACCTGCTGTAGGGGAACTCCTGTCCACATAAAACAGAGGTCTGTCCAAGAGTTGAAAGTCTGATGGCAGGAAGGGGTGATTAACACACGGTATGTGCCGCAGCGCCATGCCCATCTCGGGACTCGAGTCTGAAGCCAGTGCTGAAGCGATCACATATGCATCAACCCGAGCGGTGCAACCACAGCCGAGGATGCCATATGCCCCAGGAGCCTCTGGATCTGTTTGAAAGGAACCGCTGTGCCTGGCTTGAAGTGAGCCTTTGCGACCTTGTGAAGACCTTGTCTACGCCGAGGCAGAATGGAGACGTGAAGTATGAGTCCTTCAGGTCTACCTCTGCGAATTTTAAGAAAGACTCAAAGCACCCGGAGCAAGGTAAGTGCTTTGAGTAAGAATTTGGTGCTGGGGTGCTGTGAGAATGGCGCGCACTTGCTAAATGACCCAGGAAGTGAGGAAATCGCTCTTCTATTAACAATGTGGGTACCACAGCCCGAAGGGGGTGCGGCAATGAAGAATAAGGAAAACAAGGGTTTTCCTCCCAGCCCTCCACCGGGGGATGGAGTGGTCTTGGTACCAACTCTGGAGTGAACATCTGAATGCCCGGGTCACCTGTCTCAGGGACGCCTAGGAGCTTCACGGGTCATAGAGGGGGTCCTGCCCACCCGAGTGCTTGCGCTGTGACCCTCGTAGCTCTGAGAGTGAGGTTGGAGGCAGGGCGCAGTTCCTGCAGCACATTGGGTTCGGCACTACCCAGGTGCAGATCTTTAAGTGCCTTGGCTTGGTGAACTTGCAGGAGAGCCATGGCATGCAGGGCGGAGGCGGCCTGTCCAGTGGCGCTGTAGGCTTTCACAGTCAGTGACGGCATTGTCCTACAGGCCTTGGAGGGGAATACCGGGCAGTTCCAGTCTCTGTGTATTCGTGGACCGCCCCACTGTCCAGGGTAGTGAGAGCGGATGAGCAAGGAGGTCGGTTCCGGGCAGTAAAAGGTGCCCTCCACGAACTCGTCGGCTCATCATGCACCCGCGGAACCGATCGAGTAGCCGTGAGGGGGGGGGCGGAGGTTTCCAGTCCACCTCGCGCTCCCGTCGGCCGGGGAAAGTATAGCGGACATCCGTGCGTCAGGCTCAGACTCAAAGGTGGCAGCCCAGGCGAGATATCAGTATCAGATGCCGCTGTGACGCTCTCCGATGCAGTGGCGAAATCGTCATCCAATTCCAGGGGAAAGCGAAATGCCTTCAACGCCAGCCGGGTCGTCCTCAATCCCGTGGGAAGAAGGAACGGCTGAAGTGGCTTTCTCTCGTGAGAAAAGAAATCCTTGACCACAATGTTGCCATGGCTCTGTTCTCACACTGAGAACATGAACCATTCATAAAATGCTGCCTGTGTGTGTTCGCAGCCCAGGCACACGAGAGTGGAAAGAAATCGACCTTATCCAGGAACAACTCAGCGGCGGAAGGGCATCTTTAAAAAGACACGTCCTGAAAAGGACATTTAACACTCACTTGTGTATTTTGCTCTTTTACCAGAATCAAACTCTTTTAAAGAAAATAAACTCTTTCAGAGAATCCACTCTTTTATAAGAGAAGCGCTGTCGAAGCGCCCAGGGGAAAGCCATTGGAATGAGCCGTTAAAGCCAACAGGAAAGCTCTCTTGCAGAGGTGGTGAAGCAGTCACGCAAACAGCTCACTGAACACACAACCGTTCGGCTCAGAAGAAAAAGCTTGCCCGCTCCCTTTATACCGTATATCCGTGGGCGGGGCATACAAATTCTGTCTGCCAACTTGACATTGGCCTTTTCTCAAGTTCAACTTCAGAGGTACGCGAGGCTCTCAGAAGAGACCCCTTGTGTCACTACAATCGACACAACGTCGAGTGAGTGACAGAAGGGGAATTATGATGAATTCACTTATTGGAGTGATATTATTCTCATGGCTTATTGAAAATAATATCACATGTATTTAGGTACAGCTTTGAAGCAAAATCTTGTAGAAACAGGCATGAGATTATTTATCAAATTATACCACAGTCAAATCGTCTTTGAACACAGACCATCTTAATTACTATTCTAAACATAAATCTAATCTAACACATATATACATGAGACAGGTAAGTGAAAAGTGACAGAATGTGAAATAACTGATCAATACACTGAAGATTAACTTTACAGAGTCTGTTGACAATACATTAAGAACCATTTCATCCTTCTTTGATTCTACATCGATTTGCTATCAGATTACCCAAATTATTTGATTAATACACCCGCACTTTGAACACAATATTGGAGATGTACTCGCTTGTCTTTGTGGCATTTCCTTGCATTCTTTGAAAGGTTCGGTTTCGGTTCTTGGTCGAAAGATCGTTCCGTCAATGTTTTGATCTCTATGTGATCTAATTTATTGTCTGTATGACATGATTTTAGCTGTGAAACGAGGCCTTCTCACTCCTTCTTGTGACGTCAAGTCCCGAGTTTCCTTGGATCTCACATGGGAGGACCTGGCAGTCAGCGGAGTGACCAGACAAAGCACAAGCAGGCCGAAGAAGAGAGAAGAGAGCAAGAGCAGCCAAAGAGACCGAGTTGAAGAGACAAGAGAATGTGTTCTTCCTGTTTGGAACTATTTGAACTGAAATTGGCCACATCCCCCAATGGTGTCCTGCGCCAATCAGAAGTGACTTTTCAGAGTCACATGGTCAACTGGGCTGTCTTTTCCGACAGTTGAGTTATGGTCCTTTGTCCTATGGACTCTTGAACATTTCCCGCTTAAAAATAGTGCATATTTAATCATGAACTTTATATCTTGCAAAAGAGACATGAAATTAATTGTGTATAAAGAAAACTCTGATGACAAACAAATGTTTACATAATAAACATGACAAGTTTTTATGGCTGTTATACATGTAGGTAATAAAACATGAACATCTCTGGTTACAAAATCATATTGGTTTTACACATTGCATTTTATCAAGTTAAACCTTATAGTTACCATTCTTAGTACAATGAGATAAAGATTATATTTATCAATTATAGGTGATTGTACATCGCTACACACATTTTAAAGAGTTTCATCAGTCTATAATAATTAATTTGTCAGGTACAAATGTTACCACAGTTCAAAGTGATTTCAGCATTATCTAGCAAGGCTATATTAAGATGAAATAACTTAGAGTTGTGCAAATCTGATGGTAACCTTGCACAGAAGAAAAGTCTGCTTTAACTGGGTGGGGGATCTTGTGAAGGCCGGTGATTTACGTCGTTGAAACATTCCAAACTGAAAGGCTGTTTTTTTTCTCATTTCAAATCATGTTGGTGGAATTCTTCTTCATATATAATATTACAATACGTACTGCTGTATATCCTTGCACCACATAATTCAAGTGAGGTTTAAGCAAAGTGTCCTGTACACATATTATTTAAGGTTTATGATCCAAATCATCCATACATTTCTTGAAATTAATACATTTAATTGTAAGATTCCAGTCCATTTGCAATTAATCTTCTTGCGTTCCAGAAATCTATTACTATTATATACAACAAATCCTCAAAGTTATAAATACTGTATCATATTGTAATTAATAACTGGACAATAATAAATAATTGTTGGGTTATAATAATAAATGACACCTGAATTCCAAAATGCTAGTGATTGTAGTAGGTTTTGCACACCCTGTTCATTAAAAAAATAAAAAGTGTTTTGTAAAAATATATGTATTGCTTTTTTTAATCACTGTATTGTGAAAAAACTGAAGATTTATTTTTTAATAATTATCATTAACTAGATTTTTATTTCATTAAACATTTTGAATCTACTTGGCTACAATGGCTAATCGGATGAATTTTAAATCATTATTTAAAATCAATTGTATGTCATTTTTAAGCAAACATTTTCAAAATTGCATGGGGACTTAAACCGTAAAATCATAAACATGCACCTGTTGTCACTAGAGGGGCTTTGGATATCATGTTGCATACAGACAGTGCAGTCATGTGATACCGATTCCTTTTCACAGCGTTGCATAGTATGGACCAAATCACATTCAGGATTACTGAATATTAATTATTTAACTGAGATTGCTTCATAATAAAATTATGAACAATCATGTTAGTCATGCTTTAAGATCACTTCAAACTGAATTTCCAATAAAAATGACTTAAAAAGTGAGTACTGAATGACCCTTATTTTTGAGCCTCACACCTTTTAGCCTTTCAAAGCTCTCAGAGTGGACGGTAAAGTCAAGGGCTGATCTTCTGAATGGAATGCACCCATGGGTTAAAATCAATCAGAACATATAATACTACATACAGAAGAGAATAAGTAATCTATTCTATACCTTAACTGGGACACACAACACAGGACTAAACAAGTCAAGTCAATTCATTGTCAAGTGCTTTTCACAACAAATATTGTATCAAAGCAGCTTTACAGAAAATTATCCATTAACAGAAAATGGAACTGTAATATCTATAAAGTCTTTGAGTCATCATTGTGAAGTTTGGTTAAATATGATTTTAAATTGTGTATAAAAGTAAATAATTAAATCATAATGTATAATTATCTTTAGAACCCCAAGCCGAAGGTGACTGTGGCAAGGAACACAAAACTCCATAAGATGTTGGTTAATGGAGAAAAATAACCTTTGGAGAAACCATACTCACTGTGTGGGCCAGTTCCCCTCTGGCTAAACAACATGAATATAATGCCAATATTAGTTATTTATGTGCAGTGCTGGTCATGGTTTAAAATTTGTAAACTAAGTAAGTGTTAAGGGTCAGTGTTTAAACAAAGATTCTGTTTGAACTGTAAGATTAATGACTAATATCTTTGAAGTCCATCCTGGATTAACTGCAGAAGTTCAGATGCATTGTCCTTTGTTAGTTGGTATATGAATCCCGAGGTTGAGACATGGAAACACAGAATAATATTTATTCAATATGCCATAACATTTTTGCAGAGTTATTGATAGAGATGCACCGATACCACTTTTTCTTTTCTGATCCGATTCCGATATCGGAAATCTCAGTATTGGCCGGTACCGAACCCCGATACAAGTGTTATTTTTTTGCATAATCTGTTTAGAATATCTTTACATTAATGCGTGGATCTAATTTGGAGTACTCTTTAAAATGTAAAGAAACACAAACCTCTAACTACACATTACTTCAATATAAATGTATAGCTTATTAAGAAACACTTTATTATTAACTAGTATACTGGATAAACAGTAATTCTAGTATAAATCATAAGTAGAAAAGAAGCCATATTTTTTCAGTTTGTATCTGTACTAAAGGATTCAGCGCACTTTTTTTGTTCAATTTAGTTGTAAGATATCAGTTCACTTTACATTCACACAGTTATTTTTCGGGACACATTCAATTTCTGCCACCACTTACTGCACATGCCAAGTCAAGTCAAGTCAAGTCAAGTCAAGTGGTTTTTATTGTCGTTTCAACCATATACAGTTAGTACAGTACACAGCAAAACGAGACAACGTTCCTCCAGGACCATGGTGCTACATAAAAACAACAAAGGACCAACACAGGACCACATGAGACAACATAACGAAATAAAATACCTATTTAAAATACCTATATATACCTATATAAAGTGCACGTGCAAACATGTGCAAAGTACGGGACAGTACAACAAATGTCTGACAATGAACAGGACAATAGACTCAGTGCAGCGCCGACCAGTACACAGTAGTGCAAAAAGATAACAGTTTCTAAAAACATAAACATAACATACTGTAAGGCGGGGTGCCAATGTGTTTGCATTCAAAGGCAAATAGCAAATGCTTCCTGAGGCACCACACCCCACTGAGCGAAGACTGAAAAATCACACCTCATTGTCGCCCTTCCACATCTGTCCCATTCTCTCCCCTCTCCTCCTCCTCATCCATTCCCTTTAAGCCCAGAATCACCCCAAACTCACCTAAGATCTGTATGTACCATATCTGATGTATACAAATAATGTAACTTTTGTAACATGTTTGGTATCATTTAAAATGTCTCAGTGCGTCTGGTATAGTGTTTTGTCCCCAGCTTTATAAAACTTAATGACAACAAAGTTATAAGGTCTATGCCAAATACTGAATAATTCTGGAGGCCTATCCCCTCCTTGAAGGTTTAACACCAGGAAGCCAAGAACCCTTTCACCCCCAAATTCTCATTGAACAAAGGATAATACCATTTGGTACACAATGTGTATTCTGTCTGGATATTTAAGGAAGGCTGGCCCAGAGCTCAAGGTTCTCTGTAGTCAGATGATCCCACACCTCAATGTGTGTAACTGTAATAATAGGAATCTGCATTCAGATTTCCCATGCTTTGCAATTACATGTACTTTTCTCAACTGCCAGGTATGTTCTTTGACTTGCTTCTTTAACTTGTGTTTTAAATCCTACCTGGCAAATAAATTGTTACTTTTTGATTTATTCTGTATTCCTCTGAAATCATTTATATCAATACTGGGTCTTTAAAATAGGAGAAACCGCTCTGGAGGAACCGAGCAGGAGAATCCCATTTTAAGAATCATTTCTATCATAACTGAAGCTTTAATGTAGGAGGAAGCCACTTAAAGACTATCAGTTTGAATCTCATTAGAAACTGATCAAAAGGTAAATGAATAGAAGAGGATTCAGAGTAATCAATAACTTAAATGATTAAAATAAAAGAATAATCAGAAAGAATTTAGAGCTTTAATCTAAATCAGAGGTCAACTTAAAATTGGAGTCAGATTAATATAAAATTGGAGTCAGATAAAATTAATAACGGGATGAATTTGTAAAGTGCAAATTATTAACAATAATTGCTTTACTTCAGTGCTCAGAAAAGACAGAACAACGCAGAGACCTTCAAGGGGCAAATCTATGTATTTTTAGCAGTTTTGCCTGCCATTTTACAAGTGGTGACCTGCCGACGTGATCTCCAACGAGCGAAAGTGACGCCTTTTCAGCGCAACAACCTGTTTGGTACAGAGGATGAGTTTTGAGCTTCTTCTACTTCTCTGTCTACATCAGCTCTGGTAAGTCTATTCTTTTGCCTATTAGAAGTTTTGAGGGAAAGCACAGACACATCCCATATAGACACATTTATAGAACGGGTCGGAATACCCACTGTTAGACCGAGACCTAAAAATCCGTGGGGCTAAAGATATTAGTCAAAAACATGGATCAGGAACATGATAGAGGCAGAGCAGATGAGGAGGTAATGGAAGCTCTGGCCATAAAATTCAAAGAACTCCTTTTTCGCTTACGCGAGAAAGGACTAAATTTAAAATGGAGTAATGATGAAATCTTATCATGGTACTCTACGGAGGGTCGGAGACTAGAATCTAAATCTAAATACCGAAAAACCCCGTCGCTATTGTTTACTTGCTTCACCGTAACGACATCGACACCATGGCTAAAAAGGAGCAAATTATAGTAAACATTAAAGATATAGAGAAATCGCGCTCGAAGAATTAAAAAGTTGAGGGCTCAAGTCGACACATTTGTGTATAAAAAGCAAAGCTGGGCAAGACGGGTAGATGCGTTGGAAGCACAGATCAATGATCTCCAACAAAAACTTCGATCAGGTCGAAATTATGCATCCGCCTTTAGAAGAGTGTTGTGATAACGCAGGCTTCCCAATATCAGCTATAAAAGAAGCAGCCATAAATTCACCTTTTAATGCGGAAAGAAAACAGGATAGTGACGACGATGATGCGGTAACATTAGCTTACGCAAAACACACAAGAGAGGCTCGTGAATCGAGCCCATGGGGATAGTCCTCTCTGTGGACAAAAGAACGCAGCCCGGTTATGACGCTGAAAAAGCTAGCGATGTTCAAAAAATCTGTTCAAGTCGCAGTCCTTAAGACAATAACAAATGCGGAAGATGACATCACAACTATCAGTCGTCCTTAACGTGTGAGGAATGCAGCTCACATAAAGAAATAATTGGCATGATGCCAAGAAGAGGTCCATTCCAGCCTTACTGGGACACCTTAATGTTACAGGCCAATGTTTACAATCTAGAGATCAGAGACGTATGGCAAATTGCTCTCTTAACTATTCGAATCTAACTCAGACCAAAAATGAATGAGGAAATGAAATCGGACGCATTATAAATAGACGCCGATCGTGAAACCAACACAGAAGTGTACTGAAAGACTAAAACAAACACTGCTAGATCTGAGAGGACCCAGCCATGCAGAATGGAGCAAAATTGTTAACATTAAACAATCAAATAAAGAACCATTCGAAAGTTATGCAGAGCGCTTGTGGAATCGTGACAAAGAATACTCCGCCTAGAAACCGCGAGATAGGGATCATGAAGTTTTACTTCAGTTCCTAAAAATAATGCAGGGCCCGCTGTTCAACAAGCTCTTTTGAGTGGTGCTGACCCAGCTGAAAACACGCACAGGGCAGTGGTAGACTGGGCATCTAAAATCGAAAATAGACACAATCAGTCTAAATCAGGCCATGTTGCAGCAACCCAGTGGGTGACAGAGGGCAAGGGTGCTGAAAAACGAAAACATTTAATTACACCCAACATCGATGCGATTATTGCAGAAGAAAAGGTCATAACATACGGGACTGTTATCAGTTAAAAGCTGAGTGCAAAGAAAGGAGCACCTCCAAACCGACACTGAAATTCTCAAACGCTTAGATACCTTGAGTACGCAAAACAACACAAGTGCTCCCCGACAAATGGAGGAACAACAACAGGGACAAAAACAACAAAACACCGAATTCCAAGCTGAACTCGAATTATTACTGTCGAAATATAACATACAATAGGGATGCGTGGCCTCCAATGAAATAGGGAGTATTATCAACAGCTGCAAACCAGATCAAATTAAGGGCTAACATTGGAGGCCGGTTAGCCAACATACTTATCGATACCGCACTGCATGCTCCTACACAAACATTCCTTTACCTCTAACAAATGAAAACATACAAATTAGAGGCATAGGCTGACACACTAATGATCGCGACCAAAAACAACCAGTTCAACTCGACTTAGTCATAATAATGGTAGAAGAGCCTTTTGGTATTTACCAGACAGCAGTGAGGGAACCGTGTTGGGAATGGACATCATGAAAAACATGGCTTTTTTGTTCGCTGCCTTGAAAAACAAATCGAACTGCGTAACA
Source organism: Xyrauchen texanus (assembly GCF_025860055.1). Taxonomy (NCBI): domain Eukaryota; kingdom Metazoa; phylum Chordata; class Actinopteri; order Cypriniformes; family Catostomidae; genus Xyrauchen; species Xyrauchen texanus. The sequence continues at coordinate 40,685,429 of NC_068299.1, forward strand.
AATAAAGCCATGAAAACATTTTTTCACGAGACAAGGAAAGCATTATGTCCATTTCCAGAACGGACCCCATGCAACTGCTAATGGATAAATATAGCAATGTTTGGGCCAATCACTAACACGCCCGTGGCCTCATTGATTTTGAAGTATGCATTGAGGGGAGCCACCTCCCCACAAGAGCAATACCACATTAAGCCAGAGGCGGAGGCTGCTGTTCGTGAGAGAGTCCAACAGCTTGAAAAAGAGGTGTAGTTCGACAGTGCAGTTCATCTGCCAACTCTCCGGTCTTCCAGTACCAAAATCAAACGGAAAATGGCAACTTTGTATAGACTATCAGCGCCTGAATCAAGTCCTGCCTAAAGCTTACTGCAATAGTGGCAAATCCTTCTACCCTATTATCACAAATTTCAACAAAAGCCTCTTGGTTTACAATCTTAGACATCAAGAATGGCTTCTGGTCTATCAAGGTTAAGCGTGATCGACCAGTGGAAATTAGCCTTTACTGTAAATCAAACTTGGTATACTTGGGAAAAGATGCCAAAAGGCCCTCACAACAGTTCCTGCAATCTTCCACACAACTGTGGAAGATACACTCGCCCCCTACTGGGTGCAGACAGAGTAGCTGACTATGTGGTTGACAACATCATTGCCACACACATAAACAGGAACCCCAACTAACGCGAAGCAAAACAACAACATTGCTGATAAATTAGCCAAAATCACAGCCACGTAAAGGAGATGAGTGGCAACCAGACATACTACCTGCCCCTGCTGTGAGTGCGCCCAAATCACCCGCGATCGACCTGAAACAATATCAGAAAGATTTGTGGTCAGCTTGGGGAGATTGCACCGCACTTACAGCAGGATCAGTTAGTCACTGTCGCAGAAGACATAATACTCAGAGATGGGAAATATGTGGTTCCAAAAGTTCTTAAAAACCCATAATCAAACTGTACCATGAATATGCCCATATATCTGCTGTTAAAACACAGCAATTGATACAAACACCATTTTGGTGGTCAGGAATGACTTCTGATGTCGACAGGTGGTGTAGTACATGCATAGTTTGTGAAACAGTGAATCAGGGTAAACCCGAAGCCCTAATCTACGCAGGTCAGACCCATCCAAGGGACCCTGGGAATCCTTACAGTTGGATTTCATTGGTACACTCCCCAGTGCCAAAGGGGATATCGTTATTGCCTGGTGATCATTGATATATTCTCAAGTGTTTGGAAGCAATTATCACCCGCAATAACACTGCAAACACTGTGGCACGGGTGATGGCCAACCAAATCATTCCACTTGGGGTTGCGCTCATCTAAATCGAAGTCTGATCAAGGAACCCATTTCACTGGGCAAGTAATGAAAAATGTGTGTGCAAAATTCTAACCCTTACAAACCTGACAGACCACAGAGATCATAGATCATAGATGATCAAACATGTGAATAGCATCCTTAAAAAAATGCTAAGCAGAAAACACATCACCAAAAAAGATGAACTGCAGCTTAAGGTGCTACACACTTCAAAACTACACTAAAATATCACCAAAGATGCTCAGTCTAATTTGATCTCTGAAATTAAATTTGCATTAGACATTACAATGGTATATGTTTTTGTAAAGCAAAATGCTTATTTCCCTGATGACACAGACCATGCAGTATGAGACTAAACGCTGTCCGTAACAGTTTGGCTTTGACCATCAGAGGAAAATAAAGAAAGAACCACATGTCTAAATGCAAATTAATTAAAGGTTCAACATTAACTGTTTTCTCTGTCTATTTCAGGTTACAATCTCGTGAGGGACAGATGCAAAAGGTTTCTGATCCCCTGCTTCAAGACAGGACAACAATTTGGCATGATGGAGATGGGTGTGGAAATACTCAAAGAGGCCTTTCACACCTCACAGCACTACACAAACAAAAATAGCTATATGGCCTCCCGGTTTAGCCCTCGAACCACAATTTTGCAACACCAAATTGTTCTAGAACAGATTCCACCCATCTCCTAAACATAGAACACACACTTTTATCACTACACATCATGGAACAAAATAATGGCCTAGATTCTGAAAGTACTAATCCACTGAAGATCTGGCCTGCCTCTCACATACACATAGCTCTCACATATAGGACATTACAAACCTGTTTCCATAAAACAGGCACTATTTACAACTTCCCAACAACTTATTTGAAATACTGTAATATGCATGGGACATTTGCATGGCTACAGTCACACATCGATGATTTAATTACAAATTGCAAACAAACTTGCCACCCAAATTTCTACATTTCTGCCTGCATCAAATTAAATAAAAAATTGTGCAGACACTTCAATCAATCCACAACCCACTTTGAATATAGACATGTATCATCGATTTTGACTTAGCTAGCAAATCAATCACATTGGATAATTTTGAATTAGCACTGTGATTATTATATATATATCTATACCTGTGATTCTACACTCATAGAATAATTATTATTACTATATGCAAAATGACGCATACCACTGGAGAAGATACTAGTTATACTGACTCTGTGGTATGTTTCCTGTAATTTATTCAGACCAAATATCCATGGCAATAATGAATATTGGTGATGAATGTACTGGTTGCCTTGGGTTTTTGTCACCTTTCCTTTAATCCATCCAGACCAAGTATTTCCAAATTCCACTACTGTACACGCTATTGGTGGAATAGTGAATGATCAGATCATCAAATGGGATCACATTATTGGGTATATGACCTTGAAGGGTACTGAGAAACAATATACCAGTCGCACTTGCTGTCATGAAACTCACCATTATGTTGTTTGTACATGTAACACCTTATAACCTTTTCTCCTAATCCACACTAAACTCATAAATGTACAGTCTTTATATGGTCATTTAAGATGCTGTTCAGGTGCTTATGCATTACCAGTGAGAACTCCTTCACCTAATTGAGGTTGGCCCAGAAGACCACCACTGGAGGTGGCAGAGTTCTTCTAAGAGTCAGATCATCATCAAAGGGAAGGTACCACCAGAAGCTCCATGATGGAATGACATGTCCACTGAACAAGCCAAAAAAGCCTTGATGGATTCGATGAACTGAACACATGTGCTAACCTCAAACAGACACACAGGGACAAACCCAATTATCCACCTGCTACATGTATCTGGTGGGACTAGGTGTTCTGCAGATGCATACAAAGCTTACAAAATGGACTTGGCACCTTGAACGCCTAATAGTGACCACGCAGAAACTATTGAGTTTCCCACTTGGCCAGAGAGCTGACTGTAAGGCGGGTGCCAATGTGTTTGCATTCAAAGGCAAATAGCAAATGCTTCCTGAGGCACCACACCCCACTGAGCTGAAGACTGAAAAATCACACCTCATTGTCGCCCTTCCACATCTGTCCCATTCTCTCCCCTCTCCTCCTCCTCATCCATTCCCTTTAAGCCCAGAATCACCCCAAACTCACCTAAGATCTGTATGTACCATATCTGATGTATACAAATAATGTAACTTTTGTAACATGTTTGGTATCATTTAAAATGTCTCGGATGCGTCTGGTATAGTGTTTTGTCCCCAGCTTTATAAAACTTAATGACAACAAAGTTATAAGGTCTATGCCAAATACTGAATAATTCTGGAGGCCTATCCCCTCCTTGAAGGTTTAACACCAGGAAGCCAAGAACCCTTTCACCCCCAAATTCTCATTGAACAAAGGATAATACCATTTGGTACACAATGTGTATTCTGTCTGGATATTTAAGGAAGGCTGGCCCAGAGCTCAAGGTTCTCTGTAGTCAGATGATCCCACACCTCAATGTGTGTAACTGTAATAATAGGAATCTGCATTCAGATTTCCCATGCTTTGCAATTACATGTACTTTTCTCAACTGCCAGGTATGTTCTTTGACTTGCTTCTTTAACTTGTGTTTTAAATCCTACCTGGCAAATAAATTGTTACTTTTTGATTTATTCTGTATTCCTCTGAAATCATTTATATCAATACTGGGTCTTTAAAATAGGAGAAACCGCTCTGGAGGAACCGAGCAGGAGAATCCCATTTTAAGAATCATTTCTATCATAACTGAAGCTTTAATGTAGGAGGAAGCCACTTAAAGACTATCAGTTTGAATCTCATTAGAAACTGATCAAAAGGTAAATGAATAGAAGAGGATTCAGAGTAATCAATAACTTAAATGATTAAAATAAAAGAATAATCAGAAAGAATTTAGAGCTTTAATCTAAATCAGAGGTCAACTTAAAATTGGAGTCAGATTAATATAAAATTGGAGTCAGATAAAATTAATAACGGGATGAATTTGTAAAGTGCAAATTATTAACAATAATTGCTTTACTTCAGTGCTCAGAAAAGACAGAACAACGCAGAGACCTTCAAGGGGCAAATCTATGTATTTTTAGTAGTTTTGCCTGCCATTTTACAATACTATGAGATAGTGTTCTATGCACATAGCAGTTATTGAGGTAGCAGACAGTTATAAAGTGACAGTAATTAAAGTGCAACTCAGGACACGTGTGTGTGTGTGTCAAACCAGTCTCTGAGTATTGAGGAGTCTGATGGCTTGGGGGAAGAAGCTGTTACACAGTCTGGCCATGAGGGCCCAAATGCTTCGGTACCCCTTGCCAGACGGCAGGAGGGTAAAGAGTTTGTGTGAGGGATGTGTGGGGTCATCCACAATGCTGGTTGCTTTGCGGATACAGTGTTTTTTGTAAATGTCTTTGATGGAGGGAAGAGAGACCCCAACGATCTTCTCAGCTGTCCTCACTATCCTCTGCAGGGCTTTGCGGTCTGAAACGGTGCAAGTCCCAAACCAGGCAGTGATGCAGCTGCTCAGGATGCTCTCAATAGTCCCTCTATAGAATGTAGTGAGGATGGGGGGTGGGAGATGTGCTTTCCTCAGCCTTCGAAGAAAGTAGAGACGCTGCTGGGCTTTCTTGGTGATAGAGCTGGTGTTGAGGGACCAGGTGAGGTTCTCTGCCAGGTGAACACCAAGGAATTTGGTGCTCTTGACGATCTCCACAGAGGAGCCGTCGATGTTCAGCAGAGTGTGTTCACCTTGTGCTCTCCTAAAGTCAACAAACATCTCTTTTGTTTTGTCCACATTCAGGGACAGGTTGTTGGCTCTACACCAGTTCGTCAGCCGCTGCACCTCCTATCTGTATGCTGACTCATCGTTCTTGCTGATGAGACCCACCACGGTAGTGTCATCGGCGAACTTGATGATGTGGTTCATGCTGTGCATTGCTGCACAGTCGTGAGTCAGCAGAGTGAACAGCAGTGGACTGAGCTGACATTTTTGTAAATAAGAGGATTGGTCTTTTAATGGGAATGGAAATGAGGCTGTGAGGGATAGAGTTACTATTTCTTCAGTGGCATGCACGGTGTAAATCTGTAAAATCTCCAATATCCCATCTGATTTTCCACAACTCATGATGTTTGGAGTTTTTTTTCAACCAAGTGTCCTTGAAAAGATATTTTTCAATGGTTTTGTACATAGAATGATCCAAAAACACTGCAGTACATCTTATCCAAGAGACTGTACGTCTATCCTGCACAGCCTTGTTGTGATTGTCATTCAAAATCAAAGATACCGCTGCTGTGAATAAGGTCTAGCATGTGCTGAATGCTGTTGGTAGATACCTTTTAACTACTAGTTAAAGGACAGTTCATTTAACAATTTAATTTCTGTCATCACTGCTCACCCTTAAGTCTGAATGAGTTTTTCTCTGCCATGGAACAAAAAAGGTGAATGGTGACTGAAACTCCCTAATATCTCCTTTTGATATCCACTGAAATAAGAAAAGTCATACAGGTTTGCAACAGCATGAAGTTAAGAAAGTGATGACAAATTAAATTTAAGTGAAATATCTCAATTATAAACTCATCATTTTCCTTAAAAATGTCCACTTAAAGTTGACAAGATGTATTGTAAATGTTAACAGATTAAATTATGAAGAGAAGGAGAGATGCTGTGCTGCTGCTGCTTTCCCCCTGATTGGTCTGAATAACTCGCAGCATCATGCAGGCTGCTCTGTCTTGTCTGTCCGTGCGCTGTCAGTGTCCTCTTTGACCTGCTACGTTATCACTGCGTGAGAAAAGGAACGTGTGGCCAGGGACGATTCTAGGGTCAGAGCTTTAGGGGTGCTGAGCACCCAATGAACCCCACTGCCACCACCCACCCTCTTTTCACACATAAACAAAAAATATGTCTATTGAAAAATAACTTAATCATTTTAACATTGGTTCAACTAACTCCAAAATCCAGATTTTTTTTTTCTTTTTGTTTGAGACCTTTTCAGAGCACCAGCTTAATTAAGAGAGTTCACACAGACAGCCCCCTGTAACAAACACAAAACCTTCTTCACTCAGCTGGTTTTCCTGACCGTTAACTCCATGTGCCTCCTTTTGTATCAACAGTCATCAGATTGGTTAGATTATATTCAACTTTATTGTCATTGAACAAAGTAACAGGTACTTGGACAACAAAATGCAATTCATCTTCTGTAAATTATTTACAAAAAATGGTTCTTGAAAGGCTCTTTTTTTGTGTGCCAAACAGAGTATGAGGGTATTGAGACAGCTTTAACTGTTTAGGACCAGTGTCTTTATCCCCTAAGTCTGAACAGCTCTCTTCTGTCTCTGCTGCTTTGGCTTGGTGGTCTCTATGTTGCACTCCCTCTGTCTCTTCATTTCTTTCACTAGTCAATTCCCTCTCATCCCTTATGGACTCTCCCTGTTGTTTTCCTCCTCCTTTATTATGAAAAAATGTGGTGTAAAATAATGTTACAAAAAGTAAATGTAATATAGCTGCAAGCAGCGATGGTGGGCCCAAGCCGGTGGCACCGCCACCCCCGTGCCTTTAGGGTCGCTGGTGGCACCGCCACCCCCATGCCTTTAGGGTCGCTGTGCACGATGGGCAATAACGTAACCTCACTTTGACTGTCGAGAAGATGTGTGCTGTAGAGCTCGCATCAGTGTGTGCTCTGCAAAAGTGCGCATCGAGGGCACATATCGATCACAAAGTATGCGTGAGCACCCTTCCGATACCTAAAATGAAAAATGAGACACCCTACGGTCTCATGGAGTTAATGGACACATGAAATAAGTACACAAGACTGAAAATTCATATGAAGTGTGCCATTTGGGACAGGGTCTAAGACCGTGAACCACAATAGTCACATCTATGAGGTAATTCAAATGTAGAATAATTTTGAATGTCATAGGATGTCATAGGTCAATATCTTTTGCAGCACTTAAATGTGTTAATCCAGAAGGCCAGTATTTATCTGGAGGTCTTTGTACAGGTTTATTAATGTAATTATAATTTACGCTTATGTGTTCCTATGATATGCAATGGAAGTACATTTTTATGTTTAACATGGGTGTATTCACAATACATAGCATACAATATAATATTTTAAGATTATTTATCATTATGTTAAGTACATCATTAAAGTTAAGATAGTAAATGTATTTATATATTTTGTAGTAGCTAATATAACAAGCAAGTACACTGCGGGAATTATGAATTATACCAATGGAGTCGTATGGATTGCTTTTATGCTGCCTTTATGTGCTTTCTGGAGCTTCAAAGATTAATTTGCAATGTGTTCCACATTCAAACCAAAATATCTGACTGTCTGTTGGTCGGAGCTAATGACTGTAAATTAGAAAGTTGTTCGGCTTGACGAGAACAATATACACACCGAGTTTTGTAACTGTAGATAGAACTAACTAAGTTATAACACACTTCATGTGTCCTTTTTAGTCATAAATTAATTTCCTCGCCACGGCCAAAACGTTAGAGATATCAAAAATCCGTCGGCAATGTAGCATCCTCAATGTCTTGACTTCATGCTGACCGAGTTTGGTGGCGATTGGATTAATTCTCTAGGAGGAATATATATATAATTCCAGAGCATGTGTTTCCAAACAACCCATAATAGCAGACTTCCTGTTGGCTGGCGTAAAACTTGGAGCACGAAAGTTGTTCGGCCCGATGAGATATAGAAGTGTACCGAGTTTCATATTATTACATGCAAGCATGTTGATATATGGACAAGTGTTCAGACCCCGTTCAAGGGGGTGCTGTCGAGCCCCCCTGCCACGCCCGGGTACCAGATTCAGCCCGGCCCTGATGGCCGCAGGTTCTGACCTGTGTGCAAAGTTTCAAGAGTTTTCGAGCACATTTACTTAAAACTTTATGTGTATAATGTAAACACACGGCAGATGTAGACGTGTGAAAGGATTATTGATATCTTAAATAGTGTTGTCGTGGCAGCGCTTCAAAGTTGAATATTCTTTTTTGATGTGTGGTGCAGGGGCTCAGTAGCGCCACCTGTTGACAAAAGTGGGGTATTGGTTTTATACTTCGACCTAGAGTCACAAAACTCAGGAATTATATTCTTCTCATCGAGCCGGACAACTTTCTAATTTACAGTCATTAGCTCAGACCAATAGAAAGTCAGATATTTTGGTTTGAATGTGGAACACATTGCAAAGGAAACTTTGAAGCTCCAAAAACCCCATAAAGGTAGCATATAAAGGGAGCAAATAGCAAGGAAGTGTGTTATAACTTCTGCATAAATTAACTGATCTCGATGAAACTTCAGCAGTGTGTCACATGGATGTGACTATTGTGAGTCAAAGTTATAGCGCCACCAACTGGCAGAAGGAAGTGTGTCACTTTCAAAATGCTTTGAAATCACCCCCTTATGTCTCAATTGAACAAACAGTTGATAAAGAAATTGGGTATCAATATACTGAATTATGAATTATTGCAGTGATCAACTGTGATGTCCGGTTAAGATGAAAATAAACCGGCTGCGCCGTCTCTAAGCGATTATCTTTCTGAAACACGTCACAGAACCTTACAGAAATGGATAACACAAACATGATGTTGGAAATATTCACTTATCAGAATAGTTATATTAAACTTTAGTCTATTTCAGTTAAAGCCATTTAAGTTATAAAGCGGTCTCATATGTAATTTCTCCTTTAATTCTATAATATAACCACTAGGTGGAGTTCTAAGCCTATTTTCTGTATTCTCGTTGTTTTAACGTATGAAGAAGACTTACATGTTGTTGAGAACGCAGTAAAGTGTGACGCATATTTCGTTCTGTGAGTTTTATGAGTACTCCGAGTAGGGATGAAGAAAGTAGGGATGGGCCGATCGATCCGAACGTATCAAAACTTCCGAGTATGATGTTGTTTTAGGGTTGTCTGACTAGAGCTGTCGCGATAGTCAATATATCGACTTATCGCACGATATATGGAAATGAGCCGATCATTTTTGGTGCCGGCGATATATTGCAACTGATAATTTGTGTTATTATTAAAAATAATAATCAGATTCATTTTACATTAAAATGAACGTCACCAACATTTTAGTTGATCGCGCTGCCTCTGTCATCTTGTCTGCACTCTGTGTCGGAGGCGGGGCTCAGGCAGCGTGTCCACACACACACACACACACACACACACACACACACACACACACACACACACACACACACACACACACACACACACACACACACACACACACACACACACACACACACACACACACACACACACACACACACACACACACACACACACACACACACACACACACACACACACACACAGAGAGAGAGAGAGCGAGAGAGAGCGGACACCGTCAGGTGAAGAGAAGGCGTGAACCAACTGCATTTTAAAGTGTTCTGTTTCTTGACATCTTCAGCGAGCCAGTTAGGAAGAACGAGTCCAACATTGAATTGATTTCAAAGCCGCAATCTTCAGCTCCGGTGTGGGAACATTTTGGCTTTAAGCCGAACGAGAGAGGAGAGCTAATTAACGTTGCGATTTAAAGTTGCCTTTTCAACTTTGCTCGCATCTTCACGAAGGTTTGTCGGTTGTATACAATGTTTGCCTGTTTGAACATTCAAGCGATTTTACACTATTCAACTCAACAAATGTGAAAACAACTCAAATACATGTTTGCGAGCAGATTGAGTGACACAGCGAGCCGCGTCGCGTCTAACGCTCGCTCGAACGCCGATGAGATTTCGCTTTCGCTGCTGCTTGCGTCTGAACGGACAATTTCATACAACAAAGTGTAAATATACATGATATATTGAGGAGTCTGTTATGTCTCAAGTGAACAAACAGTTGAGAAAGAAATCTGGTATAATTATATTAAATTCTGGCATTATTCCAGGTGACGTCCTGCTATATTTTTCTCTCGAAACAGCGGAAACAACTTAAACAAAATACTGCGTTATTTGTGCCCATACTGATACATTTAATACATCATCACAAACTATGAAAGTCGTACTTTTATTTGTGTACACTTAAAATAACAACAAAACCTTGTGCTTTTGTAAAATAAAGAAAATAAACCGGCTGCGCTGTCTCTGTCTTCGCGATAATCTTTCTGAAACACGTCACAAAATTGAAGTGAACAAAATCAGCCATTCACGCAGTCTGTATTTTATCATCTCACAATGAATACAGATGCAACAAGCACGGCACAAAACGAAAATAATGATACTTCTCAGTTCTCAAAAGATTAAACTGAACTGTGCCTTGAATATCGTATCATGCGATAAAAGCCTCTTAAAGAGACAGTAACAATTTAGCCTTCGCCCTGAACATAGACATCCCAAGTCATTGAAAAGTACAAATGGTATTATTTTAAGTTTTTTTATTTCTCTCTTACGCTGTAAAATGCCACGTTTTTGAATGGCATGTAAAATGTAAAAATAATCACTCAATCTCCATTTTTCTCTCTGATCTGTTGCTATTTTAATGATTTAAAAATCAAAGCACTGACCATTTAAAGTGTGAGCTTGTACATTTGGAAATTTATAAACAGTCACAGCAATGCAGTGTTATTATGTACCTAGATAGTCTTTCAAATAAAATGAGTTTACCCCAAAAAGATATTTCTCTCATCATTTACTCACCCTCAGGCACGTGCACACATAGATATCAAAGGGGGCTTGAGCACCTGCCCTTTTTCTTCCTTGAGAGAAAGTGCCCTTTTTTCTGGGGTGTTTATTTTTTAATAAATAAATTAATATATATATTCCTGTTTGCTACAGCTTCCTGTCAAACAAATACATTTATTAAATAAAAAATCAAAACATCAGGTCGGTAGATGAGATTTTGTCGATGCCCGCCCGCCCTCCCTCCGCGTCGTGTACAGTGCCTCGACTATACAGCTAATTATCCAAAAGCAAATATAGTTAACTTGTGTCTTGCTAACATTCATGACTCATGAGCTACTAGCTAATGTAATAGGTTAGCTAAAGTCTAGCTAAGGCAATATATCATGGCCATACAGGCCAATATACTGTACTTATTGGAGACATTACAGGTGAATACAGTCACATTTGTGTGATGTACTTAACATAATGATAAATAATCTTAAGATATTATATTGTATGCTATGTATTGTGAATACACCCATGTTAAACATAAAAATGTACTTCCATTGCATATCATAGGAACACATAAGCGTAAATTATAATTACATTGATAAACCTGTACAAAGACCTCCAGATAAATACTGGCCTTCTGGATTAACACATTTAAGTGCTGCAAAAGATATTGACCTATGACATCCTATGACATAAAAAATTATTCTACATTTGAATTATCTCATAGATGTGACTATTGTGGTTCACGGTCATAGGCCCTGTCCCAAATGGCACACTTCATATGAATTTTCAGTCTTGTGTACTTATTTCATGTGTCCATTAACTCCATGAGACCGTAGGGTGTCTCATTTTTCATTTTAGGTATCGGAAGGGTGCTCACGCATACTTTGTGGTTGATATGTGCCCTCGATGCGCACTTTTGCAGAGCCCACACTGATGCGAGCTCTACAGCACACATCTTCTTCTCGACAGTCAAAGCGAGGTTACGTTATTGCCCATCGTGCACAGCAACCCTAAAGGCATGGGGGTGGCGGTGCCACCGGCTTGGGCCCGCCATCGCTGCTTGCAGCTATATTTATTATTATTATTATTGGGCTTAGAAACTTTTTTTAAATCACAAATTCCTTTGTTTCTCCAAATTCTCCATTGTGGGTTTGAAATAAATAAATAAAAAAATAAAAGCAGGGGACCATTGCCTAGATAAGTAATTTGATACAACAACAGATAGCTGGTTTGCATTATAACACTTTTCAGAAGAACAAAAAAAACAAAAAACAAGACAGAGGTCATTATGGACTGTCCATAGTCTCTCACCTGAATCTGTCTTTTTTCTTTTAAAGAACTGTCGTATGTCCATTGCTCACTGGCAGGCCACACACACAGACACACACGAACACAGAGAGAGAGAGAGAGAGAGAGAGAGAGAGAGAGAGAGAGAGGAGAGAGAGAGAGAGAGAGTAATGCTAGGAGTTCAGGAGTTAAGCCTGGTTCAGGTTAAATCCTCTGTGTGTGAGGAATGAATATATACAGTAAAGAAAAACATTAAACTTTCTTTTATTGTCTAGTTTGATAGTCAGCCACAACTGAAAAATAACAGATATAAATCTAGGAATGAATAACAATTCATTTAAAAAGCCACAGTGAGTGTTTTCACACATACTGGTGGTATACAGTGATATGTTTGTTTTACTCTGGTCCAAACGCCAGGGCTTCATGTTTCCATGATGACTGACCAGAAAAGACGCACGTGATGTCATGTTTACATGACTACTGATTGTTAAAATGAGTATCAAATTAACGATAAACTTTAACAACAGAGACACACGTACTACACAGGTACGCAGTTTATTTGTCGCGCTGCTGTTTTTGTTTCACGCTCTAGCAGTTAGTAAACAGAACTGCATGCGTCTTGCGGAAGAACATTGTAACCGGCGCTACTTCTCTCCATTTATGACTATGGACGAGTCACCCAGGTCCTGTGCTACTCCACAGCAGCCGCGACCCTTTTAACCTTGTCAAAGACAAACAAAAATTTTTGAATAACAACATTTCTTACTCCAAGTTTTAGGGGTGCTGAGCTCCTTTTTAGGGGTGCTTCAGCACCCCTAAAAAGGGACTAGACTCGCCCTTGCGTGTGGCATTAGAGCGTGAGAACAGTGTTAATTGCGTTGTCAGCCCTAAATCTAGCGAGATGGAGATGAGATATAACAAGTGTAACTCTGCAGTGGATTAGTTTTGTTAGCGTTACAATTATTGTCAAAGGTGATGTGAAATAAGGAAGCGCGCGATTTGAAAGGCATCAAAGTCCGCTCCAAACTTGCGCGCTTGCAAATTGTAATGTTGACCGCTTTGTCGATTATAAGCAGGAGCGACAGTGTTAGAGATGAAAATAACGGCATTTGCTTTTTGTATTAGCAGGTTTGTGAAGGTTTCTACACGTGTAACATCGTAAGTTCAGTAAAAATGCGCTCACACTGAACTCAAGCGTCAGCAGCTAAATGCATGAGAGAGAGAGAGAGAGAGATGATGATGATTTTTCGCACATATTCTGCTGTTTTAAGCGTCTCCTCTATTCACACCCCCCAAATGTAAGACCTCGGCAAACGAAATTTAAGACATCTTGTAATTTAAGATATTTACTTTTTAAGGCCTTACATTTTAAAAAGTAAATTTAAGACTTTTAAGGACCCACGGATACCATGGTAATATATCTCAATCGTGCAACTTTTGTCATGGATCCACCGGCCTTTCTCTCTCTCTCTCACTCTTTCTCCCTCACTACAGAAACAGCGCTCACTCTCCCCCGATTTCTGGTTACATGCATCTGCATATCATTAGTACTACAAATATACCCACACACTCTTTGTCTGTTCTCATCGATAGTATCTCTGAGACTCCAGACCTTTCTACTATGTCAAACATATTTTATTAGTCTTCATTATTGCCTGCAAGTATCATAAGACTGTTGTGAGTTCCCTGTTCATCATCTCTATACCCTGTCTGGATATTACTCACCTGAGGCCTGTACCACAAAGGTTGCTGAACAAATTCAGGGTTTCAAGTTGACAAATTAAAACCAATCCAATCAGGCTTAATTAGTACCATGATGCAGCTCATCAACTTTCTCTGTCAACTCAGGCTTTGATTCTGTCTTTAAGATTAGAATCTGCTTGTGCACGTGAATGAGTGACGCTTACAGTGCACAGTCAATTGTGTGAGAGAACTCTCTGCTGAAAGCAGATGATAATGCAAATAAGAAATAAAATGTATTTAAACTGTGCAAAAGACATTGTTTAAAAAAAAAAAAAAAAAAACATATGAATTAATGTAGGCCCACAATAAGAACACAGGCTTATTCATTTTAAAAGCTTAAATGTTTTTAAAATATAAAAACTTGAAAACTTTATATGTCATTAAAAACTATTACAAATAAATATAGGCTATTGATTACAAAACGAATAGGGAGTATAAAGATGAATATTCTCCCCAAGTTTATTTTCCTTTTCAAAATCTACCAGTTAGTATATCAATAAGAGTTTTTAGACAACGGAATAAGCTACTTTGTACATATATATGGGATAATAGGAAATCTTAAAAAGTCTTACAATTCTATTGTTGTTAAAAAAGGCTTGGTGAATTTTTTGATGAATGAAGAATCTAAAGTGAAATGGAGGACGATGGAAATGTATCAAATGGGGGAGCCAATTAGTACATCCCTGTTCCTACCCAAACAAAGTAACAAATTTAACTCGTTAGATAATATTTGTATTAATAGCACTTTTAGAAGTTGGTTAGAAAAAAAAAATAAATAGTAAAAAGATTTACAAGAAACATACAAATGTTAGGGATTTTAAAGAGTGCACTTGAAAGAGACAGGACACTCTGAATGAAATTATAAGTAGGTGGGAGGATGAATTAAAAATAAAAAGTAATCAGCAAGACTGGGAAGAAATATCATATAATACAATCCACACTAGTCAATCCAGTGTTTGGATGGAATATGCTTGGAAGATAAAGATAAGATTAGTTTATTATTACACCTGTTATTCAAAATAAATACAATAGCATGGTAAAAGGGGATTGTTGGAGAAAAAAAGGCTCATTACAGTCAAATTCTATACGAGTGCTCTAAATTGACCATGTCATTTTGAATAACCATTCACAACATATTCTATAAATAACGTGTTATTCATTCATTTATATGTGGAAAATAAGTTAAGGTATCACCTCTTTTTTTATGTTAAATGAGACAGGACATCATACCTCGTATTTTAATAATTGTTAAAAAATCAAGACTCTGAAGGAAACAATCTAAATTAATTTATAATATTTCTAAGCAAATTCCATTTATGTTCACATTTCAAACTTTAATTATTAATTATAAATGTTATTTTCTCCATTTAGTATATTTCCAAAATAATTTCTCTTCATCTTTGAAATTGTGGGGATTCTGATTAAGCAATTTCTTTTGTAATCTGTTTCAAAGCTGCTATTCTGATTACCCTAAATCGGTTTTGTTCAGTTTTATTTCTTAAGGACAATGGAATTTTACCCAAAATAAGTTTTTCTGGATGTATTTCTATTGTGCATTAAATATTAAATTAACCTGTCAAATCACTTCATTCCAATAAGTTGTCAATTTAGAGCACTCATATAGAATTTGACTGTAATGAGCCTTTTTTCTACACAATTTCTCCAACAATCCCGTTTTACCATGCTATTGAATATACTTTGAATAACAGGTTGTATCGGTGGCTGCCCCTGTACTAAATTTAAATTAATAATTTTATATCAAAATTACGGTGCCAGACAGGTTTAGCCTCGTCAAAATGAATACCTTGCCCAGATAGCTCTAAAAGCCACCAATTGCATGCAATAAAAACTTCACAAAATAAGAGAGTGTATCAAATTTCAAAGCATAACTGTATTATTCAAATAGCATAAAGAAAACAGTAACCAAAAGGCAAGGAGTCCAAGACTCAAAATAAATACCAGAAATAATCCTAAAAACATAAATCACAAAAGAACAAAACACCCAAAAATTATTATTAAAATAGTGTGTGTGTGTGTGTGTGTGTGTGTGTGTGTGCCGCGTATTTATCACTTTGTGGGTACCAAATGTCCCCATAAGGATAGTAAAACCTGAAATTTTTGACCTTGTGGGGACATTTTGTTGGTCCCCATGAGGAAAACAGCTTATAAATCATACCAAATTATGTTTTTTGAAAATGTAAAAATGCAGAATGTTTTCTGTGAGGGTTAGGTTTAGGGGTAGGGTTAGGTTTAGGGGATAGAATATAAAGTTTGTACAGTATAAAAACCATTATGTCTATGGAAAGTCCCCATAAAACATGGAAACACAACAAGTGTGTGTGTGTGTGTGTGTGTGTGTGTGTGTGTGTGTGTGTGTAAATGTATGAGAGTTAAGGCAGGAGAGTTTTTGGATAGTGCAGGATGCAGAGCAAGAGTCTAACACACAAGAGAATAAAGGTAGGTCAGAAGAATCAAGGAATCACCTTGCGCTTCCACTATAGACCTTTATTTTACCGTCACACCTTGACCATGGAGCTCTTCGGGAACTGAAGATCCTCTGAACTCATGCCACTTCATTTTCACTCAAGAAGTGCAATCAATGGCTATAAAAAAATCCAGCCCTCACTCTCTGGTGATAAGCACTGTCAAATTTGTCCCTTTGTGGTTTCTTCCTCTCCTCTGATCGCATTCCTAATCCACATCACAGTACACAAAAACAAACTTTCTTTCTCCTTACTCAGCTTGGCACACCTCAACTTCACCTCAAACCAGCCTCAAATCTCTCTTGTTTCTCATTTCATGTTCCTTTCAGCAGAGAGTTTTCTCACACGATTGTCACTCATTCACGTGCACGAGCATAATCTAATCTTAAAGTCAGAATCAAAGCCTGAGTTGACAGAAAGTTGATGAGCTGCATCGTGGTACTAATTAAGCCCGATTGGATTGGTTTGAATTTGTCAACCTGAAACCAATCCTGAAACCCTGAGTTTGTTCAGCAACCTTCATGGTACAGGCCTCTGGTTAGCCATGCAGCATAAGTTGCTATGGAGATGAACACCACTGAATGCCGACCAACTTTCATGGTACCTAAAACCTGGGGTTGAGGCAAACTAAAACTTACCTGGCTAGCCACTAAAACCAGCTTCATGGTACAGGCCTCTGCTGTTTGCCACTATGCTCAGATGGATTTTCTCACATGATATTTACATCACCGTTTCAAACATCTGTTAATAAATAATCAATAAACCATGCTACAAAGTTCATATCTCTGCCTCTGTGAGTCTCTCCGTGACACCTTTTAACTTTTAAACTCTTACGCTTTTATTTTGACATTCTGAACACCCCAGGAGTTCACAGTATTTTAATTCACTTCTTATTGAAATTCTGGTAAAAAAAATAAAAATAAAAGCACCTCCAGTGCCATTCTAAATGCATATTATAAGTGAACCGAACAATTGAGCCATTGTTGTAGATTTTTGCCTTAATCTATAAAGAATCACTCTCAAATTCTTAGGTTTTGATTTCAGAATATTAGACTTTATTGCAACCAATAAAGCCGAGTCGGCCTGCAGAGCAACTAACTAACTCTGGCTTTCATTCACTTAAATACATCTTCACAAACAAGGTTGGGCTTATCCTTTTTTAAACATGCATTATTTGGTCAAACTCTGGTCTGACCAAATTAGGAAGTTACAGAACCACCTTTGCAAGGGATATTTTTCTCCCAGCAGTCATGAGAGCCCATATGTATTGCTTACTCTGCAAACTTTCAAATGTCACACATAAGCAGTCATGAGAGCCCACACGTAGTGCTTACTCTGCACACTTTAAAATGTCACACATATATAGAACACAGGTTCTTAAGGCCTTCATGCACATACAGCCAACTATGTGTTTACATGTCAGATATAACTGATAAAATCTCCTACATATTCCCCCCTTTGTGACTTTTTAGAGTCACATTCCTGAGTGCAGTTTCATAATTCAGTCGCTTTTGCTATGCTATCTAGTGACTCAATTAAGTCTCACCATTGCACTACCAATGACCCCATTATGCAACCGCACTCCGGTGGAGATTACAGAACCAAACATCTCTACTCAAATTGTCTCGAGAGCAGAGTAAAAGATTCTGTCTCCATTTCCTTTTAATATACAACATGTTATAATCCTAATCGTCCAAGTGGTTCAGCTTGATTGTGATGGATTAGTTTACTGGTGTTTGCCATAGTCTTAAACCATCCATCATATCATTAAAGTGTAACGCAGATGTCTTCAACCCAGATACTTTACGTATCGTAAAGGGCCACCCATTGGGGAGAGGTTAGGCTAGCACTTTCACCCAGGGTATGGCTCATCTTTTATTCATCTTCTTCATCTTCGTTGGAAGTGCTTGACTCCTCATCCAATGTTTGTGAATCCCAATTTGGTTTTTCAATCCAACCCTGATGCTCTACTATAACTCTACCATTATCTTGACATCTTAATAATTCCATTTGCTTAACTGTGGCTTTAATAACTAATGACCTTAATAAAGGCAGCATACAACAAAATACTAACACTCCTATTACTATTGCAATTCCTAAAAACATTCCTAATTTAGCAAACCATGCTCCCCATGCTCCTAATTTTAAATCAAGCCAATCCCACATTTGGTTATCCCTTCCAGCATTTGTTTTAACTTCGGTTCTTAAGCTTTTTAACTTAATCATAACTTCACTAAATGTTCCTCCTGGTGCAGTATTGTTTGGTATGAAAGTACAACACTGATCTCCAAACATAACACACACACCCCCTTGTTTTGCCAATAACCAATTAAGAGCCTGTCTGTTTTGCCATGTCATTCTACTTGTTTCATGTACTTGCTCTCCTAAAGCAGTTAAAGCATCATCAGTGTAATTAATAAATCTTTGTTGATTATAGTAAATATAATTGATCCATTCTGTATTCTTATTTTGTGTAATCCAAATGAATATTGATTCTAGCCCCGCTTTGACCTCATCTCTAGCCTTAAATTCATTAGGTATACCCCTAGGTTGACCAATTGAGTCTAAAAACACATTAGGGTCTGTTTTATATGCTCTTTTTGTTCTGTTTCTATCTTCCTTTATAAATTGTCCTGCTTCCCACTGTGCCATTGTAATTTCCTGAATCAATCGTACTCTAACACATATCCCTTTCCATCCTAGTGGTAACAATGCTATAAGTTGTTCTTTCCCACAAACCCAGAAAAAATCTGCCACCACTAGTGTTTGATCTTCATACAATTCTATCGATGGTAATGCTATAGTTTGATTCTCACACTTTTCTTGATTTATTTGTATTCCCTTCCTTAATCCTTGTGCTTGCAGTTCCGGGGCTCTTACGGGTACATCTGAGTTCCAAGCATTTGTTTTATCTAAGTTCCATGTTATAGCACACTTTCCCATGAATTCTCCCAAATCATGAACTCCTTTAGGTTTACTATAACACTCATACTCTTGGCTATAATCTATATCATACCATTTTGGGATTTCTACCTTTCCTTTTTTTAGTTTAATGTTTTCTTTTATATCCCCATATCTACACCAATCCCCCCAATGCGGTTTGTTGAAGTGATCCTTAAGAATGGAATTTCCCAGAAATGCCAAACATTCTGCTGGGCAGTACAGTCTAACATGCTTTCTTAAATGACAAACGTTTCTATTAAAGTTGGCACATTTTTGATAGTCATGTTGATTTGGAATTACTGTTACCTTATTTAGGGGTGATTTGGAGCATAGTAGGCAGTTTTCCATACCTATTTCTCTTGCTGTAAAAGTTGCCCATTCATACCATTCATTATTTTGTGCTGTTTCCCATAACCTATCTATTTTCCTAATATTTCCATTACTTTCAATCTTATTTTCAATGTTTCTACGTTGTTTTGATATCCTTTGTGTTTTACCTAATTCTTGATTTGTTTGCGTTATTTCTGAATTGCTACTTGGTTTGACTGAGGGCTGAAAAATCAATGATAGGGAAGTCTGGTTGTGTTCCTGAGTAATAATGTTGGCTGTGGCTTGAGCTTGCATTGCCAACTGCAATAGGTATATGATGATTATCACAAATGTTATTGGATTAATTTCTATTGCTTTCTTGATCTTCTCTGCTTTGCTCCACTCCCTGTGTAACCTTTTCTGAATTTTCAACATTTTGTACCTTTTCCTCTTGTGTCTCTGGTCTTACCACACTTTCTTTTGTACTGTCGGGATCAGGTTTTTCTCCTTCTCCTTCCTTACTTATTTTGGGTACCCTTGTACAGTGGTTCAAATGATACCAGGTGGTACTTCCTTCCACTTGGACCGCTGTTGGAGTAGCTGTTACCACTTTGTAAGGTCCCTCTCTCCTGGGCTCATTCCACTTTCTTCTGAATACTCTTAAATAGACCTGATCTCCTGGAACGACTGGACAAGATGTCTCTGTCTCTTTTTCAGGCTCTTTTCTCTTTTCCTGTAAATAGATAGCTTTATGTATTGCAGTTAGTTTTTTCATATATGACCTCAGTTCCATTTGCAATTGCTCTAGAGGGGGTCCTTTGTACGGTCCTCTGCAATATGGCACAGGCATGGGTCGACCCGTAAGCATTTCATGCGGTGTTAAATGCGTGCTTCTGTTAGTTTGCATGCGATAACTCATTAGCGCAAGAGGTAGAGCATCAATCCAGTTGAGTTTAGTACTTTCACATATTTTGTTAAGTTTGGCCTTGAGGGTACCATTTACCCT
The DNA here is from genome assembly GCF_025860055.1 of Xyrauchen texanus. Classification (NCBI taxonomy): domain Eukaryota; kingdom Metazoa; phylum Chordata; class Actinopteri; order Cypriniformes; family Catostomidae; genus Xyrauchen; species Xyrauchen texanus. The sequence goes on from NC_068299.1 coordinate 40,706,143, forward strand.
TTCCACCAGCCCTTGAGATTGTGGGTGGTAAACACAGCCTAACCTCTGTTTTATTCTTAGTTGCTGTAATACTTGCTTTACAGTTTTTTGAATAAACGCTGATCCGTTATCTGAACTTATTTCTGATGGTATTCCAAATCTCGGGATTACTTCTCTTGTTAGAAACATAATAACTGTTCCTGCCCCCTCATCTGCTGATGGTATTGCTTCTACCCATCTGCTAAATCTGTCTATTACCACAAGCATGTATCTTTTGCCTTGTACTCGCTTTATCTTGTCCACATAATCCATTACTAAGTGTTTGAATGGTCCTTCTGGTATTGGTATGTGGCCTATCGGTGTGGTTGTTCCTCTCCTAACATTGTTTTTGGCACAAATTTCACATGTGGACAGAAATTCGTCTATCATTGCATGTAAGTACGGTGACCAATATCCTTGCTGCTTAATTTTCTTTACTACTTCCCCCCCTTGCGCAATGGTCAAATCCATGCGCATCTGTAATAAGTATGTTCAATAGTGTAGTTGGTGCTACTATCTGTCCTTCATGTGAACGCCAAATATCTTGTGTGTCTTTTGTTGCTCCTCTTTGATGCCATATTGTCTGTTCATATGGACCTGCTTGTTGTTGAATTCTAATTATATCCTGTAGCTGAGGTTGTGGTTCTATTAAAATTGTTGGAGCTAATACTGCAACTTTACATCCTGATGCTTTTTTAGCTTCTAAATCAGCTGCGTTGTTACCCTTAATGATATAATTGTTTCCTTTTTTATGAGCCTGACATTTGATAACAGCTAATCGCTTTGGTAACATCATGGCAGATATTAACTGTACTATCTGTTGAGTGTGTTGGATGGGAGTTCCATCACTCTTTTTGAAACCTCTTTGTTTCCACACTGCCCCAAATAGATGACATACCCCATGAGCATAAGCTGAATCAGTAAAAATATTTGCTATTTGTCCTTTTGCTAATTGGCATGCAATTGTGAGTGCTTTTAATTCCGCTAATTGAGCAGAACACGGCTGTACGCAATGTTGGGATATTACTGGTATAAATTCGTCCTTGTCTTTCTTTATTATTGAATATCCTGTATGAGTTCCTGTATAATCTCTAAAACTGGAACCATCAACAAAGAAAATTACTTCTGCTTCAGAGATCGGTGTTGACTCAAGATCCGGTCGTAGCCTAGTGAATGCCATTGAGTTAGCCACACAATCATGTGGCTCACCTTCAAAATCCAGAGGAATCAATTCAGCTGGATTGATTGTATTACATCGCTTAATGGTAACATCTGGATACGTCAGTAGTGTTGAGTATGCTAAAATACGGGCTTGCGTTAAAACAAATTTTCCTTGTTCTAGCAACTCTACAATTTTATGATGCGTGTAAATGATTACAGGGTACCCCACAGTCAACGTGGATGCCTTCTCATAAGCAAAATATAATGCTGCAAGGCCTTGTTGGTAACATGGTGGGTAACCTTGTGCTACATTGTCCAACTTAGTGCTATAGTATGCTATGGGTTGTTTTTTCCTGCCACTACATGTCTCTTGCATCAATACAGCTGATGCATAGCCATCAGTTCTGTTTGCCACATACAGGTGAAATGGTATAGTGTAATCGGGATTACAGAGGGCAGGTGCTTGTTGTAATTCTTTTTTTATAGTTTCAAATGATATCATTGCATCTGCATTCCATTGTAATTTAGTATTTAACTTTTGCAATTCTGCTTGTTTCATGATCTCTCTTAGTGGAGCTGTTTTTACTGCATATCCCTCTATCCAATCAGAACTAAATCCTAATTCCTAGAAAGGTCATCATCTGCCCTACTGTTTGTGGCAATGGTGTTTTACTAATGCCTTCTAAATGATTTGGGGCTATAGCTTTTGTACCATATGAGATCAGTCGTCCTAAGTATTCCACTCGTGTCTGGCAATACTGTAGTTTTGTCTTAGATGCTTTATGACCTCCTCGTGCTAACCTAGTAAGCACTTTAATAGAATCTTTATGACACTGTTCCACTGAGGTGGAGCAGATCATTAAATCATCTACATACTGCAGCATTACGCTGTCTATTTTTAGGTCTTCTAAGTCAGCTTTGAGAACTTGATTAAATATATGTGGTGAGTGTTTAAATCCTTGTGGCAGTCGTTTGTATGTATACTGTTTTCCATTGTATGTAAATGCAAATAAATATCTACTTTCTTTTGCCACAGGAACACTGAAAAATGCAGAACATAAATCAATCACGGTAAAGTACTTGGCATTAGGTGGGACATTTGTCAGCAGCGTGTGTGGGTTTGGAACATCAGCTGGCCAATCTTCTACTATATCATTTATTGCTCGTAAATCATGTACTAGACGCCACTTAGATTTGTTTGCTTTGATTACAGGGAAAAATTGGAGTATTACAATAACTGTTTGTTTCCACCAATACTCCTGCTTTTACTAAACCATCTATAGTGTCTTTTATGCCCGTTTCAGCTTCAGGCTGCAATGGGTACTGCGATTTTCTTGGCAGACGTGCACCTGGCTTAAGTCAGTATTCTTATTGGATTGGCTGACTTTACCAATCCTACATCTGTGTCATGCTGAGACCATATCTCATTTGGTACCTGACACTCCAATTCTTTAAATAGTTCAGCATCAATAGTCTCTTCCAATTTGTGTGTTGTCATCATTTGAGTTTGTAGTTTTTCATTGATAACTACTTCCTGTGGACTACCCAATAATGATGTCCCACACAAAATTTTTATGTAGTTTTTGTCAGTAGAATGGAAAATCAATGGATTTATTGTTGTTTCCCATTGGCATTGTTTAGCTCTTATCATCATTGGCCCCAAATGTTTTGCACTTGAATTTTTACCTACATATAGAGATACATGTGGAGCGGAATCTGTAATATTGAACCACTTTTTTACAAATTCATCCTCTGTTATATTTAAAGCTGCTCCCTGTTTACCTATTATTATGTATTGTGATGTCACTTCGATTTTTTGTTCTTTAGTTCCTTCCTGCCATTTCTTTTCTATGTCTGCATCTCTCTCAGGATCGTATATCATTGTACAGTGAAATTCTGATCTTGGCAACTGTGCTTCTGGAATCTATGCTTCAATGAATTTTCCCCATTTATTTATTATTTGTCTCATGTCGTTTTCTATTTGTCCTATCCAGTACACATTTGCTTTTGGCTCAGAAATCATCATTTGAGTTTCTACTCCCTGTAAATCTATATACACTCCGTCTGGAGAACACAAAATTTGAAGTTTCATTTTACACAATGCATCTCTTCCTAATAAATTAACCGGTGTCTGATGTGATACTAGGATAGGTATGGTTGCCGTTTTATTTTTAGTTTGTAGACAAACTGGAGAGGTCATTGGAATTAGCTGCATTTGTCCCGAGAATCCTACTGTCTTTGCAAATTTTCCAGACAAGGGGAGATGTGAGGCATAATTTGAATTTACACATGTGTAAACTGCTCCTGTGTCTACTAGCATTGGTATTGTTTTTCCCTCCATTTCAACCTGCAGCATAGGTTCTTGATCAGCATTGGTTGTTAAAATTGGAAGCTGACTCTCCTCAATAGGATTCTCTGGGCATCCCTAATATCTTTGATCTGATCCCCTCCAAGTATTTACTGGGCCTTGACCTACACTCCCGTAGGGCTGTTGCCAACTCCCCTCCCTTCCACCCCCAGGTGACCGTTGCCATGGTTTTATCGGGCACTTCCTTTTGGGATGTCCAAACTGTCCACATCTCCAGCATTCTTTGCCTATTTTGTTCCCCATATTTTTTGGTCTTGCTTCCCATTCCATCATTTCTGGATGCTGAGCATAAACATTGATGACAGGCGCAGGGCCCTGGTGTGGAGTTTTAGGGATAGCTGTAACTGGATTCCACTGCATGTTTGGTGTTGAAGCATTCACAGGAGTCAGTACTGTCATTTGCTCTGCTTCTTCCTTCTTTATTGTAGCTTGAATCTTTTTCTTGTTCTTTTGTATTAATTCTTCCAGCTGTAACTGCGTCAGTTTTTTCTGCAGTTCTTTCTCTTGTGTTTTTAACATTTGTTCATTTTTTCTGTATTGTTCTACTGCATGAGTCACATGATCACAAAACTCCTTGTGTGTTTTGGAGGTTAATCCAACCACGTCTTCCAGCCTGCTCTTTACAGTTTCTGGCATGGCATCTATTACAGCATTTCTGAACAACGTAGCTATTAATGAGTCTCCTTCTGGATTCCCTTCAGTCTCTTGCTTCCATTTGTTCAGTTGTTTTTGAACATATGCGATTGGGTTTTCTGTTTCCCCAAGCTGTTCCCCTTTTAATGCCTTAGGGTCTATTCTGGTTGGATATTCATTACGCAATGCCTGCCACATTGTTGGACGGTATTCATCAAAAACAGTTCCATCCATATAATAAGAATCCACAGCTCTATCAAGATCGGATGCTTGAAGGATTTTCACCATGTCAGCTCCTCCTATAACTTTTGCCAGGAGTGCTTTAATGTCCCCCACAGATAACAGTTTGCCCATTGTTTGTTCTTCAAGCACTCTTATCCACTTTCCAGCCCCCTGGTGGATATCAGGGAGGCGAGCGACAAGCCCATCAAGGTCCTGTGTAGCCCAAGGCACATAATGTCCCTGCGTACCCTTAATCAAAATTGGGAGTTGCTGCTCCAAAGGTCGTAATCTATGCTTCTCCCTTCCGTGCATCCAATTTCCATCATCACATGACAAATCCTCTTCACTCTCCCTGTCCTCTGTTTCTAATAATCTGCTTCTAGTTTTAACCAATTTATCTGTATCTCGTATTAATTTCTCAGTTTCTTTAACTTTCCTATTTATTTGTGCTTCTATTATTTGCGCTTCTGCTTTTAATTCCTGTTCTTCTCTTCTTACTTGTCCTAATGATTTTTCATATAATGGTTCTTTATTTAACTGTGCTTTCATTTCTTGTAACGCTGTCCTTGATCATAACAGTCTAGTGACAGACTCTTCTCACTTTTTTTATCCTGCATCTTTTTTGGTATTGCCCCTAATTTTGTAAGTGTTTCTTTTTCAAACTGCACATTTCCTTCCATTTGCATTTCTCCTAAAACTTCTACAGTTCCCTTGAGCATTGGGAATTGACCTTCTGAGGGTATTTTTGGAGGTGATTTAACAAGGGTCTCTTCTCCTTTCTTATTCATTTCTTTTTCTGTCTCTTTTAATATTTTCCTAGTCTGTCTTATGGTTTTTAGAGCATTTTCTCCTTCTTTTGTAAACAATAGCAGTACTTCTCTCTCTCTTTCTCTTTTTGCTTCTCTCTTTTTATTCTTGTTACTTTCTTTGTGTCTATAATTTTTTATCAATGTTTCCATCTCCTCGCACAAAGCTACATCAAATGTCCCATCTTTTGGCCATTTTGTTATCATATTTTTAGTTCTTTTTTGCCATTTGTTTGAGAGTTTATCGATAAGTTCTTTACACAACGGATATTTTAATCCTAATATATCTACTGGAGTTGCTGCCATAATTATATATTTTATTTTATAACAACCTTTTTGTTTTAATATCCACTTTAATATCTACTCACTCCATCGACTTTTGTTTTAAAACCATATACTGGACCCAACGCTTTAAATTATTTTCCTCTTAGCTAATTTTTTGATTGTTCAAACTATTCTTAATTGCTATATCGTTGTTTAATTTCTATTTCAATTTTTTATTGTTGTTTATCCCTGTGCTTTAAATGTTAAACTTTAAGCACAGATATTTATTTTGACTTCATAACTTTTCTATATGAAGTTTATTTCTCTTCTGTGATTTGACCAGTTCAGAAGTTTCGCATATTTTCACCGTCAGCTGCCAGCTGCTAGTTCTAAAAAAAACCTCACAGCTAAGAGTTAATTTTCTACTCACGCAGCAATGACTCTCTCTACTGGTTACACATGTTACACTATGTCAGAGTTTAGTTTTCTATGAAATTTTCCTTCCACAGTTTTATGAGACAACTTTCATTCCCAACATTAATTCAACATATAAATGACAAACTTTTTTTATTGAACAACTTTACTTCATTTGCCTTTGTTTCTTATTTATTTATTGGGCTCATATTATATCCACACAGTGTTCTTTTTATGGTCATTGACTATCACACCTTCCACTTCCTGTACCGGACTTATAATTTTATTCAGTCATTTTTCTCATATACGTGCAATCTGAACACTTTTGAACCACAATTATTCTTACACGCACATACATTTTACACTTATTACAGACACAAGGCCTTTATAAACATTGAGCTTTCAAAAAAAACACTGAATTGCGCAATTATCATTATTCCTATCCTAATGAACCTGCAGGATTTTTATTTTTTATTTTATTTGTTTACCTATTTTCTTTTTATCTTTTACTGCCTATGCAGACCTCTTATTACTATCCTGTAGCTTGTATCCGGAAAGAAAATAAATAATTTTTCTTTACCTATTAATACCTTTTATTATTATCCTGTAGAGCGCTATCCGGAAAGAAAATAAATAATTTTTCTTTACCTATTAATAACTCTTATTGCTATCCTGTAGCTTGTATCCGGAAAGAAAATAAATAATTTTTCTTTACCTATTAATAACTCTTATTGCTATCCTGTAGCTTGTATCCGGAAAGAAAATAAATAATTTTTCTTTACCTATTAATAACTCTTATTGCTATCCTGTAGCTTGTATCCGGAAAGAAAATAAATAATTTTTCTTTACCTATTAATAACACTTATTGCTATCCTGTAGCTTGTATCTGGAAAGAAAATAAATAATTTTTCTTTACCTATTAATAACTCTTATTGCTATCCTGTAGCTTGTATCCGGAAAGAAAATAAATAATTTTTCTTTACCAATTTGTAACACTCCCCAAAATCTTAAAGTGGAGTTTACACTATTTTGGGATCTTCCGTACCGTTTCTAATGATAGTAAATGATGTGGAGAAAATAAATAGCAACACTGATGAAATACCAATAAACCAAGTGTATTAACAAACCAATAAAATTTACAATAATAACAAACAAAGTGTATATACAAGTAAAAGTGAAGTCCAGAGTGCACAGAGATATCAACAGTGTTCGGATCAGCCTCACCGGGTGTTTGTATCGTCCGTGAGCGTGATCAAGTGATGGAGTGATGAATAGATGACAGACCAATGTCCTCTGATAAAAGTATTCCTGGCAGCGAGCCAAACGAAAAAACTTCTCAAGAGGAACGGCGTCCCAGCGCTTCCAAGTCAGTCACCAACGTAATTCTCTTTGTATAGACGGGTTTGAAGTGCGTACTCGCAAATGAGCCCCGAACACCGGCATAGCGGTTCTTTAAATAGAAACTGAAAGTCTTCCTGTTTACGTGGCAGGAAAACACGTAACATGAATTCACGCGAAGATCTCGCGTGAACAGAGATCGGGGAACAACACACAACAGCTGAGGGGAATGACAGATAACAGGGGAAAGCAATATAACTAATAAGAATCAATGACACACATTTAAAGTCATAAACCTTAATATAAAACCTCCCCTTATGTGGCCACGCTACATATTAATACCTTTTATTATTATCCTGTAGAGCGCTATCCGGAAAGAAAATAAATAATTTTTCTTTACCTATTAATAACTCTTATTGCTATCCTGTAGCTTGTATCCGGAAAGAAAATAAATAATTTTTCTTTACCTATTAATACCTTTTATTATTATCCTTATATCCTTCGTATCCTTCATTATAATATATTATTACTTCTTAAACTTTATCTGCCGTTATTTACTGCTATTGCACCTACACCCTTACCAGTAAATAAAAACAGATCATTGCATGCAATTATGTCTTCTGGAATCAAAACCCTTTATTCTTTTTGTCCTTTTTGGTTTAGAAGAGCTTTCTGAGCGTTTTTACCACCACAGGCAAACTGGCAAGTAACACAAACGTTTATAAGCAAAATATGCTTACCTCTTAATGGTGGCCACCGTGTTTGTGTTTGCCTTCCCAGCCAGCCCGCGATGTAACGACTCTGCTCTCTTCTGTCCCTGTTCGGGCGCCAATTGTTGTAGATTTTTGCCTTAATCTATAAAGAATCACTCTCAAATTCTTAGGTTTTGATTTCAGAATATTAGACTTTATTGCAACCAATAAAGCCGAGTCGGCCTGCAGAGCAACTAACTAACTCTGGCTTTCATTCACTTAAATACATCTTCACAAACAAGGCTGGGCTTATCCTTTTTTAAACATGCATTATTTGGTCAAACTCTGGTCTGACCAAATTAGGAAGTTACAGAACCACCTTTGCAAGGGATATTTTTCTCCCAGCAGTCATGAGAGCCCATATGTATTGCTTACTCTGCAAACTTTCAAATGTCACACATAAGCAGTCATGAGAGCCCACACGTAGTGCTTACTCTGCACACTTTAAAATGTCACACATATATAGAACACACGTTCTTAAGGCCTTCATGCACATACGGCCAACTATATGTTTACATGTCAGATATAACTGATAAAATCTCCTACACCATCTACATCTGAGATGATGTTCGTGTGTAGTGCTCAAATATTGTGCACCGTGAAGGCTAAAAATAGGTGCGCATGTGTGTAAACAGAGCAGCACCATTCACTAATGCGCCGGAGCTATGCGTGCATTTTATATATTTACTTATAAAACAGCCTTTTGTGATTCACAGAGCTATTGCACTTCTTCATGTGGCTTTGAATAAAATGCACGATTCATATGAACTACTTTAATTGTGTTTTAATGGTTCTTTTATAAAAAAAATTGAGCTTGAGAATAATGAACATGACTAACACACAGTATCGATTTGGATCGGGCTCGTCGGACTGATACCAGATCCGTTAAAAACGCAGGTATCAGATCGGTGCATCCCTAGTTATAGAGCATAATAAATGTTTCTGGTTCTGGCAGACCTAACTAAAGCAGCCAAATTGTGAGTTCATGGATAAATTAGGTGTATGTCTGGCTAAATAGACGAATCTTTAAACAGAGTGTGTGTCTGCTTCTCGAACAGTGTTAGTGAGACTATTGCATAGATTAGGAGCCAAACAGGAAAAGGATCTACCTACTTTTGTGGATTTTGATATTCTTGGAAATATTTACAGGCCAGAATATTGTGATCGTAATGAACGTGATGGAATATAGCATGGTAGAAGGTCACTTAAGTACTGCAGAGCTAGACCATTCAAAGCTTTGTACGTAGTTAACCAAATGTTTTAATTAATAAGAAATTTAACAGGTAGCCAATGTAACGATGATAAAATGGGGCTAATATGATCATATTTCTTGGTTCTAGTCAGCACTCTTGCAGCTGCATTTTGAACCAATTGAAGTATATTTATTTGAACTTGCAGAACATCCTCCCAGTAATGCATTACAATAATCTAGTCTTGAGGTCATGAACGCATTAATTCGTTTTTCAGCATCAGCAATATGTGTCGTAACTTAGCAATATTTCAGAGGTGGAAGAATGGAAATGACAAGTTCTTCACTGTAGAAGATGATGTAACAGTACATCTGTAAAGGGATCAATGGAAAGGAGGAGGCGAGAACTGGCTTTTCAATATAAATAATAGTTTAATGAGAAACTTAAAAGAAGACATAAACACACACACTCCGCTAACGATCGCTCTCTCCTGCACGGTTCTCTGCAGTCGACCTTTATACCTCAGAGGCTTGATTAGCCTAATACGCGACCGGGTGTGTAGGATCACGACCCAGCCTCGCCCTCCGCCCTGCCACATTCCTCCCTCGTTCTCTCAGGCTGGGGAGCCCACGGCCTGACGTACACCCCCCCCCCTTTCCCTGGGGGAGGGCGCGCATTCTGCGCTGTCTGCCGGCAGGTCATCCCCATCTACCTGGACGAGGGAGGGGACAAGGGGAGGGAAACAGAAATAATTAATATGGGGGGTACTTCCTGTAACAGTGTAGTACCCCCCCAAAACACTGTAAAATTTAAAAGAGGGTAAAAGCCAACGCAGAGCGACAGTGAGAGAGAGAGAGGAGAGAGAGATGAAAAAAAAAAACTCTTACTTGCCAGTTCTCCGATACGCCGCAGCTTGTTCCTCTGCCACTCCTCCACCCTCCATCGGATGACAGCCGTGCCTCTCCGGGCTTACCAGAGGCTGTCCTCCAGCCCCTGGCGGACGGAACAACCCGCCGCGTTCTCGGGGAACAGAAGGGGTCTCCCTCGCCCCTGGCAGCGGTTCTCCAGCTCCAGGCGGTCGCCAGTGAGCGCCTCCCCGCTCGCGGTCGGCGGTCTTAAACCCCGCCGCGTTTCAGCGGCCGGTAGGCGACTCCTGCGCCCCTGGCAGCAGCCCTGACCGCTCCAGGCAGTCGGCTAGGAGCCCCTTCTCCCCTCGCGGTCGCCGACCAACGTCTTCTTTCAGGCGGCTGGGCTCCTCGTCCCCCGGCAGATGGACGCGGCTGCTCCGTTGGGGTGGACGATAGTGGCGAGAACTCTACTACGGTGTATCCCTCCTCCTTCCTGGGCTTCGGCACCAGTGTAAAGGGATCAATGGAAAGGAGGAGGCAAGAACCGGCTTTTCAATATAAATAATAGTTTAATGAGAAACTTAAAAGAAGACATAAACACACACGACGGACATGTCCGCTAACGATCTCTCTCTCCCGCACGGTCCTCTGCAGTGGACCTTTATACCTCAGAGGCTTGATTAGCATACGGGACCGGGTGTGTAGGATCAAATTAGCCAATTTGTCTGCCCTTTCATTGCCCTGGATGCCTGAATGGGCCGGGACTCACATAAATGAAACAGCTTTCCCCTGTCTAGTTATTCAAGAATAACTAAACAAGATTTCATAGAGCAGGTCCTGATGGTTACTGGTTGATCCTGATTTGATGCTTACAAGAGAGGCTATGGAATCACTGCATATAAAAATGTGTTACCCTGTTTTGCTCAATCCACTCCACTGCCATGATAATGGCTATTAACTCGACAGCATAGCCATAACCGTTAGATAGTCAGATGCTCTTTTATTAATATCCACTTGGAGACTACGTACACTAACACCTGACCCGGTTGCATTTAGTTCTGAGTCTTTTGACACATCAGTGAAAATCAGAACATTGTCATTATATTTATGATCCATTAACTGTACATACAAGTATCAGAAGGATTATGTCTAATCCTCAATAGCTCCAAATCTGTAAATAGATACTCCGGCACCCATACTGGTGTAATAGGCCATATCACAGTTAGTCTTACAAATTAAAGAGCCAATCACCTTTTATATACAGACATATATCCTATTAATCATCTTGAGAACGCGCATGTGCATTAGGAAAATTGTCAGATTTTTGTGCTGATTTGAATTGTGTTCTTTGACCGTAATCTTGACCAACAGTTTAGGATATATTGGTCTTTCTCTATTCAAGTAGATAGGAGCTGCACTTTTATGACTGTAAATATCTCCCCAGGAGCATTCCAAAGATGGCTGCCAGTGGACTGACATGCTAGAAAGACTTTGCTCCGATATATTAGGTGGCGGTATCCACGTTTTACACTGGTTTGTTAACATTCCATTAAAAACAAAGAAGAAGATGAAATCAATGAAGTCTTCCGTGCGGATGTTTAGGAAGAAGCGTGATCAACTGCGGTGGCGGAGAGCAACTTCTCAGGACTGACTGTCTCTACTGATCAGAGATTAAACCAGATCGACTGAATAGGGAAGACTAAGGACGGTGAAGTAAAGTTATTGTGAATATAGTTAAATTTGGATATTGTGGGGAACTTGGAGTGGGATTATTGAACGACAACCTATATAAGTTCCTTGCAAACCTAGGTGAAAATGGCAGGGAAAGAGACGATAGTGACAGTAATAGCATGGTTTGTAGTGAGGAGGATGAGAGGAGGGTAAGTGAATTGGAAAGTGTGGGGAAGGGAAAGAAAGGGAAAAATCGGAAAATAAATCTAGCATAGGAGAATCGAGAAAAAAAAAAGATGGAAGGAAGGACTGAATATAGTTGTTAGATTTGAAGGAGAAGGAGGAATTAAGAAAGTAGACCTGATTAAATTAACAAAATCAACAGAGGACAGATAGGGGAAGTGAAATATGCAAGGATTCTAGGAGATGGAAATGTGCTAATTGGATGTAATAATGAAGATCAAATTGAGAGGCGTAGAAAGATGACAAATGTGGAAAAGAGGTTTAATGGTTGCAAAGGGATGACATACTGTATGAGGTAACGATAAATGTTAATAGTAGAGATATAATGGAAAACCTGAGAGTGAGAAATGGTACAGTAAAAAGTGTAAAAAGAATGACAAAAGGAATAGAGAAAAAGGAGACAGAGTCTGTATTGATTGAATTTGAGGAAAAAGATACCTAAGGAGGAATATTTTGGATTTTTAAGGTATAATGTAAGAGTATGTAGTGAAACTAATGAGATGTTATAACTGCCAAGAGTTTAGACATATAGCTAAAATGTGCAAAGGGTTGAGAAGGTGGCCAGATGTGGAGGGGCACATGATTATGGAAAGTGTGGTGAGGGAACGAAACCAAAGTGCTGTAATTGTGGAGGAAATCATAGTGTAGCTTAATGGGGATGTGAGGCACTTAAAAAACAGGTGGAGGTGCAGCAGATTAGGGTAAAAGAAAAGGTGTCACATACTGAAGCAGTTAGGTTGGCTGGTCAGGAAAATCAGAATAAGGAGGGAAGAGGTAATAAAGAGCATGGGGAAATAAATGAACAGAAAGATAAGAAGAACATGGATTGAGAAGAAGAAACTGGTCACATTCATTGCAGGAGTAATAAATGCAATTTCAGATTCAGGTGATTGTGAAAGAGTCGGAACACCATTTGGACATGATAGGTTTGAAGTGGGAGGAAGTAAATGAAGAACTTAGGATGCAAGCAAGTCAGGAGATATTATGTATAGGGTGATAGTACTAATAATGCTAGTCTTGCAGTGGAATGCGAGAAATTTGATAGCTAATGGGCAAGATTTAAAAATAATTGTAGCTTGTAGGGGAGGAAAACCAGAGATTGTTTGCATTCAAGAGACTTGTACAAAACCTCAATTGTATTTAGATTTATATGATTATGTGGCGGTAAGACATGATAGAAGAAAGGGAGGAGGAGGAGGAGGATATGCTACATTTATGAAGAAAGGAATACCGTACCAAGTATTAGGTGTAGGAAATGAGCAAGAATATGTGGTAGTAAAGGTGTGGGTTGGAAAGAAAGAGTTGGTGAATGTAAATTATTATAATCCTTGTAAAAGACTAGAGTTAAGGAAATTTGATGAGATAGAGGGGCAAAAATGTAACAACATGGTGTGGTGTATTTTAATGGTCATAATACGTTGTGGGGGAGTGATAGAATAGACAATAATGGTCAAATAGTAGAAGAAATGTTAGATGAGAAGAATTTTGTGTGCTTAAATAATGGTGAATGCACAGGAATAGATATTAATACAGGGAAAGGTTCTTAATACTGGTTCTTACATTAGTATCAAACAACATTGCAGCAATATGTGATTGGTCAGTGTATCAAGAAGGAACAATAGGCAGTGATCATTATCCACTGTGGTGTAAAATAAATATAGAGGCAGCATGGAAGACAGAGAATATATCTGAGAAATAGAATCTTGGGAAAGCAGACTGGGGAAAATTTCTGGAGGAAAGTTGTAGATATTTAAAACAAATTAAGGTTGAAATGAGCATTCAAACATTAGACAACGAAATAAAGCAAGGTATAATTTTGGCAGCAGCAAAGTCCATTCCCAAGTGTAAAGGATGAATTAAAAAGAAAGTAGTACCATGGTGGGATGACAAATGTAAGGAAGTAGTAAAAAATAGGGATAAAGCATTGAGGATAGTTAAAAGAACACATCATTTTCAACACATGATTCAGTATAAGCAAGCTTTGGCAGAAGTAAGGAGGACAATAAGACAAACAAAAAGGACATTTTGGAAAACATATTGTGATTGAATTGGAAACAACTCAGATTGAAGAAATATGGGGTATGATTAAAAAGATGGGGGGGGTGATAGGAGAGAATGGAGCTATCCAGTTATGATTGAAGAAAATGAAAATGCAGTAACAAATAAGGAAAAGGTAAAGATGATTGCAAAAGCCTTTGTTAAGATAAACAGCTCTAATAAGTTATCAGAAGAAGGAAGAAGAGGTAGAGAAAGAACAAAAGTAGAGAATGAGGATGCGTTATGTAGAAAAAATAATGGTGATGGGGAAAAGATGTCCCTTTTATCATGGGAGAACTGCAAACAGCATTGAACAGGACAGGGAAAACTGCAACGGTCCAGAAAGTCAGGAGAAACTATTGATGTTGTCATGTTCACTGTTGTCTTTTGTTTTTGTGCTTTTATGTTGAAGTTTAGTTTAGTTCCTGTTTCCTGTTTGGTTTTTGTAGTCCTTTGTAGTTTCATTTTATGATTGTTTTCCCCTGATTAATTCTCATTCCCTAATTGTTTCCCCAGGTGTTCCTCATTCCCTTGTTTGTTCCTTTTGTGTATATAAGCCCTTTTAGTTTCCTTGTTTCCTTGTTAGTTCTTGCATGTGTTACCATGCCCTGTGCCAGGTTTCCTTTGTTTTTCTTTGTCCTGAGTTTTCCCTGTTTTTATTAATAAAAGCTGCATTTAGATCCACATTCTCTGCCTGCCTTCGTCACAGATGTTGTATAATAGAGTGTGGGAGCTGGAAATTATTCCAATAAGGAAGCCTGGGAAAGATGCAAGTATACCTGGGAACTATAAGCCAATAGCATTAACATCACATATATGTAAAATAATGGAACGCATGATAAACGAAAGACTAATGTATTTCTTAGAGAGTAGAAATATAATGGCTGGATGTAAAAGTGGATTTAGAAAAGGATGAAACACAATGGATCCTGTGATACATTTGGAAGAGGAAATAAGGAAAGCTCAAATAAAGAAACAGTAACAGCAGTTTTCTTTGATGTGGAGAAAGCATATTATATGTTATTGAAAGAGGGACTTCTAATTAAATTGCACTTGATGGGAGTTTGAGGGAAAATGTTCAACTGGATCATGGATTTCTTAAATGGAAGGACTATACAGGTGAAGATAGGGTCAGATATATCAAGGCAATATAATGTAGAAAACGGAACTCCACAAGGGAGTATAATTAGTCCAACTTTATTCTCCATAATGATTAATGATATTTATTTAAACTTTCCAGTGGATATGGGGAGGTCATTATTTGCAGACGATGGAGCGGTAGAAGTGTTGATGTAGTGAATTTGTTATGATAAATATACACTGCACAGGTTAAAGTGTTGTGTACATTACCATTGTTTGTAAGAGAAACGGTATGTGTGAGCTAGGAATTAAATTAAACGGTCCTATTCCTACATTTCTATGTCATGAAATTTATAATGGAATTTTGGAACATTTGACAACCATTATAAATTAGATAAATGACAAATCACTAGATTATTTGTCTTAATAGATTCTCCACCATTAAAATTTTAATACAACATTTTGTTGTATCCACTCACAATTTCTACTGTAAGGAATTAGCTTTAATGAGTGAATTACGATTAATTCACTTATTGGGGTGATATTATTGTCATGGCCTATTGAAAATAATATCATACGTATTTAGGTACAGCTTTGAAGTGAAATCTTTTAGAAACTGGGATGAGATTATTTAGCAAAATATTCCACAGTCAACACATCATTAAAAGGGAAACATGAATAATTAATCATAACTCGTTATACTCGAGTAAGAGGTTGGACGTCTCCTTTTAAGTCCTGGTGGAGGTCCCTCCTCTCGAGTCTGGCTTGACTAATGAGAAAGGTGCAATTCCCAGGCAGGAAATGCTCCTTTGTTTGAAGCTGACTCATTTGCGATTGGAGTTAAGTTGTTAGCGTGTGCCCTTTATGCTTTGATTAATATAGCAAGCATACAATGCTTGCTATCATAATTATATATATTTATATATATAATTATATATATAATTATGATAGCAAGCATTGTATGCTTGCTATATTAATCAAAGCATAAAGGGGCACACGTTAACAACTTAACCCCAAATCGTGCAAATATATATATATATATATATATATATACCACTTTGCAATGTGTCACACAAGGATTAATTTGATAGGAAACATGGCAGAACTAATTGTACATTATCTGGTAGTTCTGTCATAAGGCATGCATAAAAGTATACAGTACAAAACACACTTTACAAGACAGTAATGATCCTATACACAATGTCCTGGGGATATACATGTGAATCAGTTTGGCTATAATTTAATGAAGAAAGGTCTGTTGTTCTGGCCTTTGTGTCCATTTCCTATGGGGGACAGGAGTGATTCACACTTTCTGCATTCCTTTGCTGATAACGATCAGTGGGGGATCAGACATAGATGGAGCCTGTGTGGGCCTCTGCTTGCTACAGTCTTGAAACATCTGTTGGCTTATTCATTAAATAATGAATAATTATGTGTCTGATTGGTCCAGATCCTACATTGGATCCTACATAATCAAGAAGATGCCAGAAGGATTTGGGCAAGTTGAAAAGTGAGGAACAATGTGGGGATTTAAGTCCTCAGTGGAGAAAACAAATGTAATGTTCTTTGTTTTTGATTTTTGGGAGTATATTTTGACACAAAACTAAAATGGAGAGAACATATTAAGTACACAGTTAATAAATATAAAAAAGTACTAAATGTGATGAGGTGTCTTGCAGGGTTAGAATGGGGAGCAAGTATTACAACTTTGAAATATATATAGCTCTAATAATGTCTAAGATAGACTATAGGTGTATTGTATATGGATCAGCAGCAAAATCTGTGTTAGTCGAACTGGACATTGTGCAAGCATGTGCTAAAAGAATATGCTTAGAGCAATCAGAACTTCCCCAGAATGTACTTCAGGTTTAAGCAGGTGAAATGCTGTTGTGGTTACGATGAAGACAATTGACAACCAACTATTGGATCAAACTAAGGGGACATGGCGATAACTATCCAACGAAAAAGGTATAACAGAAATGTTTGGAGAAGAGAAAGAAAGAAAGAAAGTTTTGGATGGACAGGCGATTTAATAGCAAAGGATATGCAAGTGTATGATAAAGAAATTGCTGACTGTGGTGTAGCCTGATAAACCAATTTGGTTACTGGAAAACCCAAAGGTCGATCTAGAGCTTTTAAAAATTAAAGGAAGTAGAAGTATAGATATAACCAGTGAATATAAATACAAGCATTATAAGTACAAAGACAGCATTTAAATATTTACAGATGGGTCAAAGGATCTACAAACAGATGCAACAGTATCGCGGTATTTGTCACTGATATGAAATGGGAGTCAACAAAAGAACATCTGACAGCTTAAATGTATATTCAGTTGAATTATATGCTATATTAATTGCATTAGAATGGATTGAACAGGGATAACAACATTTTAATATGTAGTGACTCTGTATCAGCCCTTATGAGTATTAAGTATAGAATAACTCGAAATCATCAAGAATTAATGTATGAAATTTTGTTTACAAACTCAAGAATATGCAGACTAGCGAGAAGTATTACATTCCCAGCGCATGTGGGAATAAAGGGAAATAAAAAAGCTGATAGATTGGCAAAAGAGGCAACAAAAAAAGTTGTTTTCAAAGTCAGAAGGGAAGAATCTAGTATGGAAAAAGATAATGGAAAAATGGCAACATCAGTGGGATCATGAAAAGAAGGGGAGATATCTGTACAGGGTTCAAAATAAAGTAGGTATGGTAAGAGAGAGGGGAAATAAAATTATAATTAGTAGACTAAGGATAGGTAATTGCAAGCTAAATAAAACTCTACATATCATAGGAAAACATTCTACAGGTTTATGTGATGAATGTCAGGAGGAGGAGACAGTTAAACACATCTTTATGTCACGCAGGAGATATTCACAAGAAAGGGAAGAGATGATGGAACAGCTAAGGGGAATGGATGTAGGAGAGTACAATTTTAAAAGTATAATAGAATGTGGAAATAATGATTAAGGAAGGAAATATTTGATTAATTTCCTAAGGAGGACTGGACTGGAAGGACGAATCTAATCAATAAGGACTAAATTAAAGAAAGACAATAGGTGGCAGTAATGCAACAATTTAGATGCCAACTGCCGTTAAACACCAAGGAAGAAGAAGAAGAAGAAGAAGAAGAAGAAGAAGAAGAAGAAGAAGAAGAAGAAGAAGAAGAAGAATCAATTACGTCACAGTTCAGAGTAGTGGTGGGAAGTTCGGATCATTTTACTGACTCGGATCTTTGAGTCTCGTTCAGCAAAATGAACGAATCTTTTTTCGAGTCATTTCGTTCATTTCAGCAGAATATAATTAAATGTCATGTTAAATAGCCCAAAACATCAAGTAGTCTACTTACGAAAATGTTGATTCAATTTGAAATAAATAAATAAAAATAAACTATAGGGTAATGCAGCCAAAGCCAATTTATAAGAAACCGAAATGTTAATTTATTAATTGGGTCTTAAGTTTAAGCTATTGCAGTTAGTTCACCTCACCTCCTTTTTCTCCGCCTCTTGTGTCATCGGGTTCGAACTTCAAAACGTTAAAAATACTTAGTTGTCGATGTCGACTCGTCAGTGTCTGTGTGTGGGCCGTGTGGTGTGACACAGCAGCCAATGCACTCACTGACTGCATGCACATGCAGCATACCGGTCCGGATCCGGAAAGATAATTGATTAGTTCAAGTCTCGACTCTCGAGTCTTCGGGATTGGGTTCGGCCGGGTCCGAGTCTTTCGTTCTTCCTGTCAGTCCCATAGAGAGATGCTGTCAGTACCGGAAAGAGAAATGATTAATTCGTCTGGTTCGGTTTCGGCCGGGTGCGAGTCTTTCGTTCTTCCTGTCAGTCCAATAGAGACTATGCTGTCATATAAACGTGTGTGTGTGTGTATGTATATATATATATATATATATATATATATCCTAATAACAATAATAATAATAAAAACTAATAACATATTAACAATAAAAAAAAGAGATGGACAGGGACAATAATAAGATGGACCTTTTTTATTTTTCAGATGATGTTTATTGTACATATATTTTGATAATTGTATGTTAATTCCCAACATATAAAACAATGTACATTCAGACGCAGTCAATAATACGAATCTAATGTTTTATTTGATGCGAGATACCAGCTGTCACGTGACAAAAGAACGAAGGACTCAGACTCGAAAGATGAACTAATCATTTCTGTCTCTGCATAGTGCTGTGCTATGGGTTTGTGAGTCTGACTTGAAGAACGAACGACTCGAAACCGAAGAGACGAACTAATAATTTCTCTTTCCGGTACTGACAGCATAGTCTCTATGGGACTGACAGGAAGAACGAAAGACTCGGACCCGGCCGAACCCGAAGACTCGCGAAAGATGAACTAATCATTTATGACTTCATGTACCTTATGCGATGTTGCGCGCATGCGCGGTCAACACAAAATGAACGAATCACTCTCTGAGACAACTCGGTAGTCCCGAGTCATATTAAAGATTCGTTCAAAATGAACGAATCGTTCATTATTATCCTTTATTTTACCAGGATAGTCCCATTGAGATAAAAATCTCTTCTTCCAGGGAGTCCTGGCCAAAATGGCAGCACAAAAAGTTTCACATATACAATACAAACAAAAAATCGTACATAGAATGTAACCCAGCACTCATAAAATGGCAACAAAAGTTACTTTACAAAACATGCACACGTTTCCTTTAAATTGGTCAATAAAAGATTTTTAAAACCGTTTAAAGAGGGGAGAGTTTGTATCATTATTATACTCTGCAGCTCATTCCATAACCAGGGGCATAGGAAGAAAAGGCAGTTTTACCAAGCTCTGAACGTACTCTAGGAACCTTTAAAAGCAGTTTTGCACTAGATCTAGTGCTATAATTACAAATACAATAAGATAATAGACGACAGATATAAATTGGTAATTTGCCTAACAATGCCTTAGCAATAAACATCAACATGTGTATTTTTCTCCTTTGAAACAAAGAAGTCCAACCCACCAATTCATATAAAGTACAATGATGAGTGCGTGAGGAGGCACTCGTCACAAAGCGTAAGGCAGCATGGTAAACACAATCCAATCTTTTTAGCGACGATGAACCTGCATGCATATAAATCACATCACCGTAATCCAATACTGATAGGAAACAGCTTTGAATAATTCTCTTTCTTGCTTCAAAAGGAAAACATTTCTTTAAACGAAAGAGGAAACCCAGTTTTGGTCTAAGCTTTTTCAAGAGATTTTCAATATGTACATTAAAACCTAATTTTTCATCCAACCATATGCCTAAGTATTTATAACAATTTACTCTTTCTATACAGTCCCCTGTAAACTTAAAATCGAGCGATCTGTGTTGATGGAACAACGGGTGAAAAGCATATAATTAGTTTTTTTCGTGTTTAAAACCAGTTTCAAACTTGACAATGACAGTTGCAAAGACCGAAAAGAATCTTGCAGAAGCTCTATGGCTTGATTCAGAGAGTGTGCTACTGTATAAATGATTGTGTCATCAGCATATAGATGAATTCTAGCTGGAGTTATCCCATAACCTAGGTCATTGATATAAATAGAAAATAAAATTGGTGCTAAAACAGAGCCCTGTGGGACACCTTTTTTAATTGTTTGTTCTGCTGAAGTAAAATTTTCAACTGAGACACACTGAGTTCTTTCTGATAAGTAGTTTTTAAACCAATTTAGAGCTGTTTCACTAAAACCCACACAACTAAGTCTCTGCAACAAAAGTGAATCAAATGCTTTGGAGAGATCTACAAATAAGGCTGCACAATGCTGTTTACTATCCAAACATTCAATAATATCATTTGTAACCAGCATGGCTGCTGTTATAGTACTGTGACCTGATCTAAAGCCTGATTGGAATTCATTCAAAATTTTATTTTCAGTTAAAAACTGTTTTACTTGATCATTTACAAAAGATTCAAATACTTTTGCCATCACCGACAACCTTGAAATTGGACGATAGTTATTCATCTCTGATGGATCACCACCTTTTAACAAAGGTAGAATCATAGCTGATTTCCATGCACGGGGAATAACATTAGAATTTAAACTTAAATTTAAAATAGAAGTGATGGGCTCTGTTATAAGATCTGCAGAAATTTTTAAAAAATAAGGCTCTATTTTATCAGACCCCGCTGATTTTTTGCAATCCAAGTTTGATAAGGCTTTATAAACTTGTGTAGCTAAAATAGGAGTAAGAGTGAACCGCTGGGAATGACATGAAACGTTTTCCACATTGCCTTCTATGTTATGTTCCTTTAAATTACCAAAATCTGATATTAAATCAGCAGAGATAAAATGGCTATTAAAGGCTTTTACAATATTTTCTTTGTCCTGGATTACACTCTCATTTAATTTCAAACAATCCGGCAGACTGGTGGAGGTTTTTTTTTTACCACAAACAGATTTAGTCAACTTCCAGAAATTAGTCGGATTGTTCAAATTTTCATTCATCATTTTTATGTAATAATTACATTTAGATTTTTTTTACCAATTTTGTACAATTATTTCTTATTGTCCTATAATTTACCCAGTTCATGAACGACACATCACTAGTTCAGAGTCAGTGTAGGCGTGACGGCGCAGGTCACAGTTGAGTGTGGCCGTTGTATAAATCAGCATTGCGGATGTTTGAAGAGTTTTACAATAATTTACAAATCATTTAAAGATCGAAATTACCCAGCGAGCAAAAAGTCGTCTAGACCACGTCTAAAAGACGTAATTGTTAGACATCCAGAAGACGTCCTCACAGGAGCCAGAATGAAAGTTTTTTATACGTCTTTTCTGGACATTGTTTAGACGTCAATTCAAGACGTGCTACAGACGTAATTGTTAGACATCCAGAAGACGTCCTCACAGGAGCCAGAATGAAAGTTTTTTATACGTCTTTTCTGGACATTGTTTAGACGTCAATTAAAGACGTGCTACAGACGTAATTGTTAGACATCCAGAAGACGTCCTCACAGGAGCCAGAATGAAAGTTTTTTATACGTCTTTTCTGGACATTGTTTAGACGTCAATTAAAGACGTGCTACAGACGTAATTGTTAGACATCCAGAAGACGTCCTCACAGGAGCCAGAATGAAAGTTTTTTATACGTCTTTTCTGGACATTGTATAGACGTCAATTAAAGACGTGCTACAGACGTAATTGTTAAGACATCTAAAGGCAGCCAGAATAAAAGTTGTATTAGACGCGTTTTCTGTAGTAGAAATGTCAAAGAAGACTGTTAAAGACCCATACTGACATGGAAATCCCATCTGTGCATATTTGCCAGGATCCAACTTTAAAATGTTTTTACTTTAAAACAGTGGCAGAGTTCGTTCTCACTGAGAAAAACCCAGTTACTCATTGTTAATGGTTGTCGTGTCATGAAACTGCAGACACGCAGACCATAGACCTAAATTAGATTGTAAAGAATATTGATAATATTGAATATTCAATTGAATAAAAGTGTAGCCTAGTGTATATAGTCTTGCATTTTTATATCTTATAATATATTTGTAATAAACTGCTTAACATTTTCCTGTAAAACAAACTGATCACTCCAAGAAATAAATTATTTAAATCTGAAAATATATTTTTATTACAAATTTTACCCAAGCTTAAAACCAGAACAGTAAAGTATAAATTAACACAATACAACTTAAAACCTGAACAGTCAAGTATAAATTAACACAATACAACTTAAAACCTGAACAGTCAAGTATAAATTAACACAATACAACTTAAAACCTGAACAGTCAAGTATAAATTAACACAATACAACTTAAAACCTGAACAGTCAAGTATAAATTAACACAATACAACTTAAAACCTGAACAGTAAAGTTATAAATAAAAGTGCTATAAAATTTTGTTAAAACAGTAAACAATTAACAAAATGTGGCTGCTATAAGGTCCACAATATATTCATTTACAGCCACCACCCCTGACTCTCCCGGGGCATGTTTCAGATGATCAGATGCAGCAGACTTTATTTGGGCCTCTGTAGCAGCTGGGTCCCATTTCATGACAGCAGCTACAATCAAAGCAAAAAAATCCACATGTAAAATAAATATACAAACGCCACTGTTGTGGTCTAGCTTGCAGCAGAGATACATAGTATACATAGATGAAAATTTGAGTACTCAAATCAATGAAATGATTATGTCTAGTTTATGAAATGCCTAGTTATCAAATCAAAAATCAAGTCAAATTACATCAAGCCTGATATTAAGCATTCCACACACACATACATATATACACACTTTTTTTTTTAATGACCATAATATGAAGCTCACCTTTTATTGCTGAAAACAATTTATTGTCTTCAATTCAAATTTTATCTTTTTTGCCCTTCCCTTCATATTGAATAGAAGTTCAATCAGCTGATTGGTGAAGAGCCTAATCCAATCAAAGACAAAAAATAATATGCAACACGATTCCAAAACAATACAATACGGCACAATACTATAAGGTACAATACGGCAGTGAGAATACTGTACAAACAAAACAACATAAGTACATTTTTATATTTCCCACTTACATATCACTTGAAAGAAATTAGAGAAAATAACACTCACGTAACAATCAGCTCCTACAGAACATCACATTCACCTCACGAGGGTTGAAATGCTCAACATACTGTTGTACACTGTGCAAATAATCACATTAAATACAAATCACATGAAAAGCACAATGAACATTTGAAAAAAAGTGCATAGCATTTCTTAATGTCAAATGAACAGGTCTGCACCGCATGGTGTGACGTCATATCATCGCGGACATTACACACGACATAACTTCTCAAATATGATAATATATCCATATTTACACAACAAAGTATACATCCACAAATGGTATTTATCAAGATTATTACCACATAACATTATATTTACCCGTTCCCAGAGAGTGAGCGTCTCTCTCACACTACTCGTTGCATGTCTATCAAAACAATGACCGAGGTGAGAATGCATGCGCATAATCTCGTACGCAACACACATAGCGCCACCTGTTGACAACTCCAGGGAAATACAGGTAACCGCTGCCTTTCCTGTCTCCATAATTCACTCAACATATCAAATAACAGTTTTAAACATACAAGGCGAAAAACAAACTTTAAGGGGTATTTACCACCCGGTTACATATAGTTGTAATGTTATGACAATGACGATGTTTGTTATATTTTTGTTGTACTTGCAAACTTGATGTAGTTTTCTTCTACAAGCATTTAATAATAATAAATAAATGACGTTTCGATTGTGGCTTTAACATATTTTCTGTCATTTATTGACTAAATCTGGATGTTAACGGACGTTTAGATTGTGGCCAGATTGGACATCTTTTTCACGTCATTCATCGACTAATTCTGGACGTCAACGGACGTCCAGATTATAGCCAGTATGAACGTCTGTTCTGAACTAGTTCTGGCTGTCAGTGGACGTTTAGATTGTGGCCAGATTGGACATCTTTTTCACGTCATTCATCGACTAATTCTGGACGTCAACGGACGTCCAGATTATAGCCAGTATGAACGTCTGTTCTGAACTA
The DNA here is from genome assembly GCF_025860055.1 of Xyrauchen texanus. Lineage (NCBI taxonomy): Eukaryota > Metazoa > Chordata > Actinopteri > Cypriniformes > Catostomidae > Xyrauchen > Xyrauchen texanus. The sequence goes on from NC_068299.1 coordinate 40,730,728, forward strand.
GTTCTGGCTGTCAGTGGACCTATAGATTGTGGCCAGATTGGACATCTTTTTCACGTCATTCATCGACTAATTCTGGATGTCAACGGACGTCCAGATTATAGCCAGTATGAACGTCTGTTCTGAACTAGTTCTGGCTGTCAGTGGACCTATAGATTGTGGCCAGATTGGACATCTTTTTCACGTCATTCATCGACTAATTCTGGATGTCAACGGACGTCCAGATTATAGCCAGTATGAACGTCTGTTCTGAACTAGTTCTGGCTGTCAGTGGACCTATAGATTGTGGCCAGATTGGACATCTTTTTCACGTCATTCATCGACTAATTCTGGATGTCAACGGACGTCCAGATTATAGCCAGTATGAACGTCTGTTCTGAACTAGTTCTGGCTGTCAGTGGACCTATAGATTATGGCCTGATGGGACATAATTTATCAGTGTCATTAATCGACTAATTCTGGCTGTCAATGGACGTTCAGATCATGGCCTGGACGGACGGACGAGATATCAACCTGTTTTGTATGTCCACAGACGTCGCTTGCTCAGTGGGTATGCTCCTCCCAGCACTCAAGCTTATCGCGTCTTGTCACACCGCTGGCAGAACCTTTCAACAGATCAAAGTAAGAAACATTAATCTAATTATAGTTAATGTATGAAGATATCATATCGTGCCGTAACACACCTGGCCTGTATGATTTTATAATGTTGACCTTTTCAATATTATATCAAAATCTGCAGTTTTCCGGTCCAAAAAAAGAACGTGACCTGAATGTACTGACGCTAATTGCGTTATATGATTCTTGAAAACGTTATGAGACGAAATGTATATTTAAAAAGCGTTACCTCTGTTATAAGATTGCTCCTGCATATGTCATAACGCATACTTCAAAACTTTAATACTTCCCCTTTATACTGCAACTTTGCACAATGAATGCACAGGTAAATAATATTAGCTTTAATTACATAAATCAGAAAATGCTGCTTCTGTCATAACCACGAAGGTCATATCACATTATATTATAAATGTCCTCTCTCTAATATATTTATTGTATTTAATGATGTATTCAAGTATTTATTGCACCTCTCTATCGCTTGTAAATAATAGCTACATATTATAATGAAGAACATTCTTCTTCACCCCAGATGTATCACTTGTTTTTGTTTGTAGACAACACAAAAGTGACCATTTAATACTGCTACATAACCATTAGTTAGTTTGTTCATTTATTCATTCAAACTAATACACAGATAAACTATACCACTCAAAACTAATTCAGACTAATAAACCTTTTTTCCAGACCTACAGAATGATTGCATTGTTAAAAGTACTGTCAAAAATCTATATTTCAATCGTTAAGTGTCAATCCACGTAAATATTTACATAATGAGAATAGGAATTTGATATTTTGATGAGTAAAAAATTAAACGTTTCGTTTTATATTCAAAGTGACAGTGGGATTATTCCATGTAAAATCAACCAAATTTGGGCTATTTCTGACTAAAGATACTCATAATAAGGGGTCATTGTACTATAAAAACTCAAAAAGAGCGTTTTTTTGAAACCGTTCAAGCATTTGTTTGTCAAAGTCAAGTCATTTTTATTTGTATTGCACTTTTAAAAGTTTTAGAGTGATTATAGATAGTGTAGTTTTAACATATAAGTTTTATATAATTGTAAATTGTATTTCAATTAAATAATAATTGTATTTTGATCCCCTGGGAGTAAGCTGAAGGTGACTGTGGCAAGGAACACAAAATCCATAAGATGTTGGCTAATTGATAAAAATAACCTTGGGAGAAACCAGGCTCACTGTGGGGGCCAGTTCCCCTCTGGCTAAACAACATGAATATAATGCCAATATGAGTTATTTATGTGCAATGTAGGTCATGGTTTAAGATTAGTAAACGAAGTGTTAAAAAAAAAAAAAATTATGAACTGTAAGATAAATGACTGATGTCTTTGAAGTCAATCTTGGATTAACTCTCGTAGGCTCTTGTTGGCATACATAGACTTTTTGAATTTAGAGGGATGGATGCCGGTTTGCGCTGTTGTGCGCGGGGTTAACTCGCACCTTTTTCTTTTCTGTTTGTTTGGTTTGGGGGGGGGGGGGTTCGGGGTTATATTGTTGCACTAATAGGGAATGTGGTTTTATAATCTCAGTTTGTGACACACAGTCTATGTTTTCTATTATGTCAAACGTTAATATGAGTGGATTGTCTCTCTCCACGTGGGATGTGAATGGTTGGGGCACCCCATAAAAAGGAAGGTTATTTCTTTGCTTAAACAGAAGAAATATGATAGTGTGTTTCTTCAAGAAACGCATCTTTCCCCCGCAGGAAACTGAAAATTTTAGCAAGTTATGGGGTAGATGTATTTTCTTTAGTGCTTGGTCAAGTAAGATCAGGGGCATCATAACATAGATAAGTAAACGTCTACAATTCAAATGTCTTTTAACAGATTAAAGATACATTAGGAGTCATTATTGTTTTAGCTTAAATTCAGGGGCAAAGGTTGATTTTGGCTGATATTTATGCACCTAATGTTGTTGATCAGGGCTTTTTTTAATAGATCTTGAAGGGATTTTGCAAGCACCCCTCATGTTATAATATTGGGAAGAGACTTTAAAGAGAACAATTATGCCGCTTTTTACAATTTGTAATATAAGTCTCAGGTGTCCCCAGAATGTCTCTTTGAAGTTTCAGCTCAAAATACCCCACGGATCATTTATTATATGTTGTAAATGCCTCTTTTTGGGTGGAATCAAAAACACGCTGTTTTCGTGTGTCTCTTTAAATGCAAATGAGCTGCTGCTCCCCGCACCCGACATAGCTCTTGTCTCCGTGAATATAATCAGAGACAATGGTAAATTTAGCTGCATTAGCCTTGGAATCAGGTAACAAGCACATTCGGAAAGGCGATTTGCAAACATTCACAACTTATGAAGTGCGTTACTTACATCTTCGGGATATAAAGCTGGAACACGAATAGTTGGTACTGATCCATGCTTAAAAATCACATTTTTTTGAAAATCCTGCTTTATATTGACACTCATTCACAAATCAGTCCAGTGTAAAATGATTTGCACAAACATACACCAATTTTTGTATGTTTGGTGCACATTTCCTTTAAAAACAAAACTTATCCACTGCGTCTTCAGTGGATCTGATGCCAGGAGTACATGAAGACTCGTTAAGTTCACTTTTACAGCCAACAACAGAACACATGGAAAAAAAAATGACAGACTTTGTGTAGATCACTCAGGGGAGTATCTATGATAATATGGTGGAGTCTATTACCAGTCGTGGGAGAGACCTCGAAAACTAAACGAAAACCATTTATTTTGACACCCTGTCACAGGGTGGTTGTGTACACACACTGCCGACTCACATTTATGTAAAACACCATATAAATGTGAATTTTGCATAATAGGTCCCCTTTAATCTATTGATGGGCTTAGTCCTTGATCATAGTGAAGCAAAAGTGTGTAAGCCCCTGGAGCAACATTGACGCTTCACAGGATGTGTAAAAATCTTGGTCTTACAGATATTTGGAGACTTTTGAACCCATTTGGTGGGGACTATACATTTTCTTCATCAGTCCATAAGATTTATTCTAGAATAGATTTTTTTTTTATATCTAAGTCCCTCATCTTATCTGTTGTTGATTGCTCAGTTGGAAACATCATGGTCTCAGATCACACCCTGGTGAGTTTAGAGGTTTTGCCACATATGGAGAAAAATAAATCATATAGTTGGTGCTTTAATGCATCCCTTTTGCAAAATCCTGATTTCCAACAAATGTTAAAGGCTGAAATCATTGTTTATATGGAGACCAACTAGTCTTCAGTATTGTGGCTTGGGAGCATAAGTGGTTCTTAGGGGCCGGATCATACAGTATGCCTCATTCACCAAAAAATCCAAAGCATGAGAACTCGTGGAGTTGAAAGAGAATATTAAAAGTATAGAGACAAATGAAACACCGAATGTCGTCTAATGGCCTCAGAGAATTGACCAGATTGAAATGCATATATAATACTATTTTGTCACAGAAGGTGGAGTTTTGGTTGTTTAGGACAAGATAGTCTTACAGAATATTTTTCAGAGAGAATCTTTTTCTACTATTCCCTCAGTGAAATCAGCTGGTTGTGAAATATTTAACTTGGCCACTGATATTAATTATGCTTTTAAAGAATTCTGTCCAGGGCTTGACAAGGACTGCCCGATGGCCCGGGGCCAGTGTGAGAAAAATTTGGGCCAGTTGCTAGAACATTCACTTGCCCGATCGGGCCAGTGCTGCATTTATAACATTAGTGCAAGCAAACAACAAGTGAGAGTGCACAAAAAATTCTCTGGGCGAATTAAGTCTTCTAACCGAGGAGCAAGCGCGAATATATTTATCTTGCAAAGATGCGCAAATGCATAATTATACTGGACGTGCCAAGGCACAATCGCAAGCACTCACAAGATCGTGCAGACACATAGCGCACTCTCCTAGCACTGTCCTCGCTCTTTTCCAATGGGGCTTTTCCACTGCACGGCACAATTCGACTCGACTCTGCTCGCTTTTTGGGTGTTTTCCACTGTGGATAGTACCTGGTGCTTTTTTTAGTACCACCTCTGTCGAGGTTCCAAGCGAGCCAAGCCGATACTAAATGTGATGCCAAAACCCTGCATATCACTGATTGGTCAGAGAGAATCGTCACTACCAGTGTCTCTGGATTTGCGACACGGGACATCAACACACTAGTTTTAAAGTTATCTACAGCGATAGCAGTATCATTTGTTCACACGACTTTCTAATTGTAAAAAGAAATGGCTGCACGCAAAACACTGCGTGGTCAATAAACGAGATGCAAACGTTCCTCTCATTAACGACGAACAAAACGACGTAAACAAAAAAGTCTTTCAGGAAGTGTCTCCGCTGTTGGCGGCACACGGCTACCACCGGACCTACCAACAGTGTAGGAAAAAGTAAAAAAAAAAACTTAGTGACTACAGATCCATCAAGGAGAAGTGGAAGTGTTTTGACAAAATGGACGCTATCTAGACTGGCGAGCAATGGGAGGGAGAGTGTTGTTGGAGTCCATGATGGAGGGTGGTATGTTAACTCTATACTCTGCAACCAGGCCAAATTATTTGACAATATTTTAACTAGGGATGCACCGAAATTAATATTCTGGGCCGAAACCGAAAATCCAGGATGCACTTGGCCTTTTTTTTTTAACCTATTTAAAAAAATAAAAAAATATTTTAATATAATATTATACTTTTTTATACACATTAGCGTATGAATGGCGCGCTCTGCTGGTGGGTGGGATCACATTACCTATAATGAAGCTGAGCCAGGAAAACCGTACATCGCTTTGTTTCATACAGATTACATTGCAGGAGAATATTTGTTTTAAATTTGAATTATTTAAAAGTAGACATTTTAAGCTTTCTTTAGACATATGTTTCATGTTTGTGTGAGAAGAATTTGTGGAGTTTAAGTTCATTTCAGTGACGTGTTTCTGAAATATGCTCGTAAACACAGAGACTGCTGAAAGCTAACCCTTTTTATTTTCATTATTTTATAACCAAAAATTAATGAGTATTTTAAGTTGTTTCTGGTGTAATTATGAAAATATCCAGCAGGACATGCCGTCGACCCCAGAGGGTTAAAGGAGAAGCTGCACCATAACCGAGCGTTTCTGACATGGTCATGTTTTTGTGCAAAAAAAATTACTAATATTATAAGTGAGCCTCAAGGAACATATTAAAATAATAAAAATCACTTTAATGCGTCTGGAGTTAAAGGGACTCCAACTTTGGGAAAACTGCTCATCAATTATGTTTATATTTAACCAGAAAAACAAACAAAAAATATATATATATTTATTATTATTATTATTTAACTTTTTTATATTTATTTGAGCCCTGGTTGAGGTGACGTGGAATGAACCAGTGAAGTTTCATGGACATCACATCTATGCTGCAGCAGAGCAAATAAGTTAAATATATCACTCCCTCTCATATGTTATTGAGTATATATGACAGGTGTTGATTGTATAAAACCTTTAGCTAGCTAATGTCTTGAAAACAGTGATATGACAATATTTTTATTGTCAATATATTCACAGCGAACCCCTTTGAGACAATGGCTGCTGAAGAGAGGACAGACAACAGTGGCTGTGCAAGGTGGAAGTGCAACAGTGACTGTATCAATCCCAAACGCAGTGACAGATCGATTGGTTGGCCGCTGACTGGTGGGCTGCAGTGGGCTGGTTCTGGGTGCTGTGATTCTGGGAGGTGTTACGAGGTATGAATTAATTTTGTATTTAGACCAGCTATGCTTTACTAAGTACAGCACAAAATGAAACATGACTAGATAAAAATCGAAGTACCACCCAATGTTTTTGCATGTCCGCAGTTTGCAGACTACAGACAATTCGCCTTACCAAACCAGACTTACTGGGAGCAGGCAGCACAGCCTCAGAGTGAATGAAGAACCATTCTCTCTCTCTTGCCATTTCTTTATTTATATGATTTTTAAAATAATCATCTGATTGCAATTATTTAATTTAAACACGTTTATTTGAGATAATTATGTTTATTGTGCACTTCAAATTTCAGTCACATTTTCTATCCAAATAATGGAATCTTAAGTGAACATAGAAATGCCATGATGCTTGGTGCCAGATGGCTGATCAGTGTATTTCATTAAAACTTTGTGGATCAAGGGAAATTTCGGACATTTGGACTTATTGTTTTATTTGAAATTAAGTCAAATCATAACACTTCCTAAACACAATACATAACATACTGCTACTCTGGTCATTGAGAGATGTCCATGTTAATTTATTAGGGTTGAGCACCATTCAGAATTTAGTTAAGAGTGGCAGTTCGATTCCATTTCAGTTCCAGAATTTATGTAGAATTTTAACTGAGATGGCAAACAGAATGAAAAATTGTCATTTGAATTTAATGAAGTAGAAATGTATTAATTAAAATTAATGAAATTCAAAGTAATTAATATAACAGCTGTAAGTATACATTTTAATAATTACATTTTTCAGTACAAATTTCCTTTAAACATGTTATAATACACACAACTATCACCTCACAAATTTCTTTGAATTTCATTTATTTTAATTCTACTTAAATTCAAATTAAATTCCTCATCCAGTTTGCTGCCAGAAACATTAGATTATATTAATAATTATTGTTTGAAATGCCACCTATATAAATTTCAATGTAATTAACAGTATATGTTAGCTTTAGCTAAGGAACTAAGAGCATGGCTCCCAGATAATGTGGTAATATTGCAGCACTTGTCTTTGTTTAGTTTGGGGGAGACCATAAAGCACAGCAAGAGCTTTTAGACATGACAAAACTTGAAAACCTTTTAGAATATTGCCCAGACAGCATAGATACAATTATTAATCAGTGGAGGTCTATTCATCTTCAGAAATGGGAGGAAACAACAAACACATAGCATTCTGGGCTGAGGTGAAGAAACACCAGGATTCGGCAGGTATAAACCCATATGAAGACTTGGCTTCTGCTGCAGTTTCTGTCCTCTCTCTCCCACACTCAAATACTGCGGTAGAAAGGCTGTTCAGTCAAGTGGGTGTAATTAGAAAACAAACTAAGGAATTGTATGTCCCTTCAGACCCTTAGCTCTATTCTTTATATTAGATATAGTTTGAGGCTGTCTGGATGCATGCTATGAGCACAAACTGCCAGATAAGGTGCTGCAGCTCTTTGGCACTTCAGCTGCCTATTCGTTTAAAATGGTAGCAGGTTCTAGCTCTTCCTCTGCACCCAATATCGCCCCACCGGAGGAGAGCACTGATATTTTGGATCCTGTGGATGATGATAAAGTCTGTTTCAGCACCCTCACTGAGTGATTTGGAATTATACAGTGTTTTTTGTAAATATGCAAAAAAAATTCTAAACATGCACACAGTTTTTTCTAAACATGCACACAGTTTTTTCTAAACATGCACACAGTTTTTTTCTAAACATGCACACCGTGCATTTTTGTGCATATGCACATAGTGGTTTGTTATGGCTGAACGCTGTGTGAGAGAAAAGATAAGAAAGTTACAGTTGCTTCTAACTTTCTCTCTGAGTGATTGGTAGATATAGGGAATTAATAGGGTATTACAGTATGTACAGTAAACACAGAGAAGCAAAGACATGTAAAGGGCGGACACTATGCAAAATACAAATGAGATGCGGTGACGTCGCAAATATGTTAATTAGCATATGACTTCATCTAGGGACCTTTAGCGACTTTCCATTGAAACTAGTTGGCAACACTGGTTGAAAATGACATGATACATGCATGCTCAGAGCGCTGTTTTGTGTGACACAGATAGCCATGCCAAGAACATTCAAGTGATTTTACACCATTCAAGCCCAAGAACACACAAAATAATTCAATTCAGTGCTCGCAAGGTATGCGTGCTCAAGGCATCGGAAACAACTTAAAATACTGTGTCATTTTTGGCCATACGGATAAATGTAAGACATCATTGGCCATACGGATAAATGTAAGCCATCATTAGAGACTATAAAGGGTCTACTTTTATTCGTGTACACTCACAATAACAACAAAACGTTGTGTTTTTGTAAGATAAAGTGAAACTCTGTGAATACTTATCACACAAACATGATATATATGTCTAAAGTAAGTAGTGATGGGCAGATCGATCCTAAAGTTTTGATACTTCTGATACTGATGTTGTATCAGGGTTGTCTCTGACAACGCGCGATCCGCAAGGTGAGATCGCTTTCGTGTGCGTTTTCACAAAGGTTTGTTAATTTTATGTGTTTTAAGGCTTGCCAGTTTGAACATTCAAGCGATTTTTACACCATTCACGCAGTCTGTATTTTATCATCTCACAACCAAACAAATGAGAGAATAGCCTGTGAGAGACGAAACTGCTGATGTTGCACCGCTTCACTTGACAGTGCAGGAAGGATCACGGAAGATCCATCGGCTAAAGGCATCATATATTTTATTGGTTACAATTTAGTAGCCCTATTTTTATATGATGTGTATTTTTAATTAGTTTGTTTTGTTCAAGTTTGACCTTAATCAAATTTTTTCTACATGATATAGTGAGGGTATTGTGTTTGGTAGTTCGGGGAACAGACACCGTCTCTATGAGATATCTAGGTGATACAGTCTCTATGTGTTGTAGTTTATGTGACCTGTGTGACGTCTCAAGGCAGCTAGCAGACGTTCGGATTAACAAGTTTGTCTGCTTCCTGGCCTGGGCCCCAGTTAGTCAAACACTATCATTATTAAGACTATGAGCCAAATTATTAGAGAGGAGAGCGGCACCTTCCCTGGAGGGATGGAGTCCGTCTCTCTTTAGCAGGTCAGGTCTACCTAAATGTTCTGTATAGTGGCATCTTTAAATCCCAGAAGTAGTATTGAATTCATGCACTCAATGAACGATGCACAATTTTCATAAATCATTATGTAATCATTTTGATAAATGATTACTGCCAGAGTAACATTCACATTCAAGTGTAAGTGACTTCAGCATTTTAAAATAACACAAAGAAAAAAAAGTTCATCACTGAATAGGTATGCTCGCAGACTTGGCACTAAACAGCACACGCAGCCTTTAGAAGAGACACGGAGTGACTGCATCACACTTTTCTTTGAGCATAAAATTGCACTATTGAGCACTAAGGTTTTTTCCAAAGAGAGAGAGCATGCACACTCACATGCCTGGTTGCCAGATTGCATAAATAAGTATGTCATAAGGCAAATTATTTCCTATTTGTGCAAGTATAAATCTCTGATTGGGGTGTTGCATTTATTATCTGGGAACCCTGAGCATATTAAAAGCTAATATAAAATGTTAATGATACATCTACCTGCGGGCAGCAGTTTGCCTTAGCACCCTCAAGCACCCCCGTAGAACCGGGCCTGCCCTATGACCATGCGCTACGCTTAAGCATTTCACTGTTGCACACCATCTCAGTGTTTACATCAGCTTGATTTTTTTTGCTCGCGTGGGCGCCCTAGTGGCCTGACCCTCTGGGCACACTCCCATAAAATGCATTGGATGATGCACTTTCTGTACATTCTGAATTTCTGCAGTTTGAATTTTAGAATATTGAATTTGGGGTTCTGAATTTCTTCATCTTGAAAACTTGAAGCTGTATTTTTTAAAACCGGATATTTACAGTGTAAGAATTCAGAACCAAAAATTAGCTGTTTGAAAATACATATTTATAAAATTGTGCTATTTAAAAAAATTCAAAATAAAATGTAAAATGTCCAGGATTGGAGTTAAAATGTTTAAATTCAAACCTATTTAAAATACAATGTAATATTAAATTTGGCAAAATCACACTTATAATTCAAATTCAAAAGTCTATAATTCAGATTTTCACAATTCTAATTCAGATTGTTTTGTCATATTTCTGGCTCCATACTTTTGCTAATTAAGTGTAATAATGACATTGAGCAATGATTTGAGTGTTTGAATAAACATAATTCCATTTACCATAGTATTCTATGCATGTAATTCTTATGAAATTAAAGATTAATGTCAGAGGATAACACCTAATACACCAATAATATCATAATATCAAATAACTTAAAATAATGTTCTTGGGCAAATAGACTAAGACACCTCTACCTACAAGTGTTTATCATCAGCCTTGTCAGACATTATAAGAAATATTAACTTTAGGGGATTAAAATGTTAAATTCATTACACACTCACTTTACTTATTTGACTATATTGCGGACATTTTCACAAATTTGGCACTGACACACTTTTTATCATCATTTTTAAAAAATGTGAATAAACCATTAATGGGCAATAGAATTTTGTGATACACTTTATTTTCAGTACACTTGTGTGCGGCTATTGATCAATATATTCAATAATTAACAGATTCAAATTGTAATCAATACTTATTTTTACACTGTTGTCTAAAATAAATGTAGTAAGCACTTTTCAGTGCTGCATAATACAATTGAAAGGGTTTTGATTCTGTAGCAGTGTAATTTGTTTAGATTGTTGATGATATTTATCTAAACCATGTTCAGAGAATATATTTATTATGCATATCAGATATATGTATTTGTCAAAAAGGTATAATCTTTCATATAAAAAAGATTTCATATGTAATTATTTAAGTTAAGCAGCCAATTACAACTATGAGTAATGCTCCAACACTGTTTTAATTGAGCCTGTTTCATCTTAACAAGAGGTAGTGAAGGATGCATTTTAATGGGAACAAAATACCCAAATATGGCTGGAAAGCCGTTACTGGGCAGTACGCTGTCAGAGACAACACTAGACCAGTTGACTCTGTATCCTGAGAAATTAGAAAAGGAATAATTTTGTGGTGGCAAGGCATAGATCTAGTAGGGTCGGTGACGAATGATACAATATAATCTGCGTAAAGCAGAAGTTTATGCACCATACCTCCTGCCATCGTCCCTTTCTTATCTTGGCTCCTAATGGTTCCAGGGCAAGACAGAAAAATAATGGCAAAAGTAACCTGAGTAAAATAATCTGAAATTAATCAATTTGTTTGTACCGCTGCTACCGGGTGTCTATAAAGTAACTTAACCCATCCAATAAATGTACTCCCAAACCCATACATTTCCAAAATCTTAAAAAGATTATCCCATTCTACCATATCTAAAGCCTTTTCTGTATCAAGTGAGATGGCAGTGACCGGAGTCTGATCATTCGCCACTGACCACATGATATTGATGAAAAGCCTAACGTTATCAGAAGAGCTGCAGCCCCAAATAAACCCCACCTGATCGATATGTATAAGAGATGTCATAACTTAATTGGTTAGCCAAAAGTTTAACATCTAGCTGGATCAGGGAAATTGGATGGTAACTCTTACACTTGCTTGGATCTTTGTCCTTTTTAAGAATCAGACTGATCCAGGCTCATGTCATGGTTGGTGGAAGCTTTCCATTCTTTAGTTATTCCATATAAATTCTAACAAAAGTGGAGCCAGTTCTGTATCATAAGATCTAAAAAATTCAGCGGCAAAGCCATCTGGCCCCGGAGCATTGCCTGTGGGTAAGGCCTTATTTACCTTGTCAAGCTCCTCCAAGGTTATCTCAGAATCAAGATACTTTTTTGCTTTGTCATCAGTTTAGGGAGATCTAATGGTTCCACAAAGTTTATAATATCTTCATCAGTAGAAAAAGATGTGGAACTCTAAAGATCAAGATAGAATTATTTAAAAACATCAATGGCCAAGGCAAAAATTTCTCCACCCACTGTTTTCACTGAGGGAATAGTAGAAAAATACTCTCTCTGCTTTTATATATCTAGCCAAATGCTTCCCTACTTTGTCCCCCAACTCAAAATATGACTGTTTTGCCCTAAATATCCAAACCTCCACCTTACTATTCTATTGGTATTTCAATCGGATCAATTCAAACGACATTCAGCGCTTCAGATCTGTCAGTACTATTAATATTCTCTTCCAACTCCACGAGTTCTCATGCTTTAGATTTTTTGATGAATGAGGCATACTGTATGATCCATCCCCTAAGAACCACCTTAAGTGCCTCCCAAGCCAAGCCCACCGAGGATACTGAGGACCAGTTGGTCTACATATAAACATTGATTTCAGCCTTTAACATTTGTTGGAAATCAGGATTTTGCAAAAGGGATACATTAAAGTGGCAACTATATGATTTATTTTTCTCCATATGTGTCAACACCTCTAAACTCACCAGGGTGTGATCTGAGACTAAAATTGAGCAATCAGTGACAGAAGAATTTAGTAAAATACAGTGCATCCGGAAAGTATTCACAGCTCTTCATTTTTTCCACATTTTGTAATGTTACAGCCTTATTCCAAAATGGATTATATTCATTATTTTCCTCAAAATTCTACAAACAATACCCCATAATGACAAATTGAAAGAAGTTTGTTTGAAATCTTTGCAAATTTGTTAAAAATAAAAAACTGAAAAATCACATGTACATAAGTATTCACAGCCTTTGCCATGACACTCAAAATTGAGCTCAGGTGCATCCCGTTTCCACTGATAATCCTTGATGTTTCTACAACTTGATTGGAGTGCACCTGTGGTAAATTCAGTTGATTGGGCATGATTTGGAAAGGTACACACCTGTCTATATAAGGTTCCACAGTTAATAGTGCATGTCAGAGCACAAGCCGAGCCATGATGTCCAAGGACTTGTCTGTAGACCTCCGAGACAGGATTGTATCAAGGCACAGATCTGGGGAAGGGTACATAAAATATCTGCAGCATTGAAGGTCCCAATGAGCACAGTGGCCTCCATCATCCATAAATGGAAGAAGTTTGGCACCACCGGGAATCTTCCTAGAGCTGGCCGCCTGGCCAAACTGAGCGATCAGGGGAGAAGGGCCTTAGTCAGGGAGGTGACCAAGAACCTGATGGTTACTCTGACAGAGCTCCAGCATTTCTCTGTGGAAAGAGGAGAAACCTCCAGAAGAACAACCATCTCTGCAGCACTCCACCAATCAGGCCTGTATGGTAGAGTGTCCAGACGGAAGCCACTCCTCATTAAAAGGCATATGACAGCCTGCCCTGAGAAACAAAATTCTCTGGTCTGATGAAACAAAGATTGATCTCTTTGGCCTGAATGGCAAGCGTCATGTCTGGAGGAAACCTCATCATCTGGCCAATACCATCTCTACAGTGAAGCATGGTGGTGGCAGCATCATGCTGTGGGGATGTTTTTCAGCGGCAGGATCTGGGAGACTAGTCAGGATCGAGGGAAAGATGAATGCAGCAAAGTACAGAGACATCCTTGATGAAAACCTGCTCCACAGCTCTCTGGACCTCATACTGGGGCAAAGGTTCATCTTCCAACAGGATAATGACCCCAAGCACACAGCCAAGATAACAAAGGAGTGGCTACGGGACAACTCTGTGAATGTCCTTGAGTGGCCCAGCCAGAGCCCAGACTTTAACCCGATTGAACATCGCTAGGGAGATCTGAAAATGGTTGTACACCAACGCTCCCCATCCAACCTGATGGAGCTTGAGAGGTCCTGCAAGAATGGGAGAAACTGCCCAAATATAGGTGTGCCAAGCTTGTAGCATCATACACAAAAAGACTTGAGGCTCTAATTGGTGCCAAAGGTGCTTCAACAAAGTATTGAGCAAAGGCTGTGAATACTGATGTACACTTCTTTTTTTTTTTTTTTTTAATACATTTTCAAAAATTTCAAAAAAACTTCTTTCATGTTGTCATTATAGGGTATTGTTTGTAGAATTTTGAATTTAATCAAATTTGGAATAAGGATGTAACATAACAAAATGAGGAAAAAGTGAAGCACTGTGAATACTTTCCGGATGCACTGTGTGATTATATTTTTATATATATATATATATATATATTATTTTTTTTTCTAGAATGCATCTTATGGACTGATGAAAATTATTTATAGTCCCTACCAGATGGATTCAAAAGTCTCCAAATATCTGTAAGACCAAGATTTTTACACATACTATGCAGTGTCAATGTTCCTCTAGGGGGCTTACACACTTTGCTTCACTATGATCATGTATGAATCCATCAAAAGATTAAAGTCTCCTCCCTATATTATATCATGAGGGGTGCCAGTGGCTTGCGACATCTTTTCAAGATCTTAAAATAGTCCTGATCATCAGCGTTAGGTGCGTAAATATTAGCCAAAACTAACCTTTGTTTTTAGCTTTCTACTGAAACAATAATGACTCTTCCTAATTTAAATTTGATCTGTTTGAGACATTTAATTTAATTTAATTTCTTAAAAGGGACAATACATATTAATAAACATTTTCACAAATGTAAATGTCAGATTATAGCCTTAGGCTAATTTCCATCTGCAGACCCTCTGGCAGGTTGATGTTACACACAGAAATTAATAAATACATACCACTACACTATACACAGACTATATACAGAAAAACAAGGACAAGAGCAGTGATCACAACATGTTAGAACAGACAGTAACAACAAGAGTGGACAACAAAAGACATATAGAAAATTGGAAAGCATTGACTATATTGCACAAACCACAATTTTGCACATATACTGAATAACCTGATATTGCACTGACCCATATTACACCATATTGCACTGACCCGCATTACACTGACCCCCGTTGCACAACCCATATTATACTGACTCTTATTGCACAAACCATATCACACTGATAATTGTATCCATTTTTGTAATGCACTAACTCTGTTTTACATCTGATATCTAATGATTAACTAAACATGATCACATGTTTGTGTGTCCCTCAGCCACACTTTTAAACGACTCCTAAAGGTAGGAAGACTTGTGCTTTCCCTCATTAACAATGGAATACTATTCCAGAAGCTCACTCCCTGATATGACAGGACGTTCTGTGAAAATTGAATTGTAGATGCTTATTTATCAATGTAATGACTTCCCTGCTCTTACTTATTCCAACACTAAAGAAAATATATCCACCCCATATCCTCCCAAATTCCTCAGCTTCTCACAGGGAAAGTTGCGTTTCTTGAAGTAAAATTGTCATATTTCTTACATTTAAGAAAATAAATAACCTTCCTTCTTTTTTTGGGGTGCCCCAACCCATTCAAATTCCACGTGGAGTGAGAAAATCCCCTCATATAAACATTTGACATTTTTAAATGGTTGAAAAAATGTATTGTGTTAAAAACAAAATTATAAAGACCACATTCCAACATTAGTGCAGTAATCAAACCCCAAACTTTCCCCAGAACCAAACAAACAGAAAAAAGAAAACCGTGTGCATTAACCCCGCTCACGACAGCTCCAACCGTCGTGTATTTACATGACCTGCTTCTGTATTATTTGAACATTAATAAAGCTAAAATGCATTAAATATAACTGCATTTATGATGTACTGCCGGGTGTTTCCTTTAAAGAGCTCCAGCTCTGCTTATTCCACTACGAGAGTGATTCAGTATTTACTTATTTTGTTTTTGTTTTGTATTATTCCCTCATACTTTGCAATCTAAATCGCCCTAAACAGTTTAGAGTGCGTCTAGACTGTGTGTAATTCTTCCTCTCCCAGTCAGGCGTGAACTGCACTGCTGCTCTTGCGCATCATCATTAGAGTTTCAATAATAAGAATAAATTAGATCAAACGATTATTCGTCAATGAAATTTTTTGTTGACTATTTTATTATCGATAAGGTCGACTAATCGTTTCAGCCCTAATGTCATTTTGATTACTTTAGGATTCCTGGTGTCCTGATCGTTAGACATCTTATATGCATTAATAGAATCTTGCAAGCTTTCAGCATCAAGGCAAGTATGTGGCTAGGCCATTCTGATTAAAAATAATATTTCTTCCTTGTCCTGTGCAGAAAGAATTCTGCCCTAGATAAATTCAGAGCATTATTCATTATATAATTTTTATTTATATAATTGTATATTTTTATTATAGCTTTTGTAGGAGATTTAAAAAGTAAGATTTAAAAAAAAAATGACTCCTTTTCATGTTTTTTTTTTTTTTTTTTTAAGAAACTATAATCTCCTCTGTCCAAAAGAGTTTTTCTTAAATCCCATGATTGGCAATCCACACTTAATGAATGATTGCTACATGCTTTAGGTTGACAGAGTCTGGCTTATCCATGGTCGACTGGCATTTAGTGAAGGAGATGAAGCCGCCACGAAGTCAAGCGGAGTGGGAAGCAGAGTTCTCAAAATACAAACAGTTCCCAGAGTTCAAAATGTGAGAACATTTCTCCTCTTCTTCTAAATAGTGTTGTCACGGTACCAAAATTTCAGTAGTCTGTACCAATACTAGTGAAATTTCATGGTATTCGATACCATTTTCGGTACCAAAGCAAAACACCAAAACAGGTTACTGAACAACACTCTTTTATTAACAAAGTTAACAAATTAACAGCTAAACTAAGAACAAAAGTATACCATTGAGCAACACTTTAATTTAAATATATTATTTTTGAATTATAACAAAACTGTACAATGTATATTCTTAAGGTATTTTTGAACACTTATATTAGATTTGCTTCAACATTAACTAAGTTTTTACCAAGTACTAAAAAAAAACTAAATAAACAAGCATACAATAGAATGAATAAAAAACAATTTCCAAACTAATGCGCTAAGTTCTCTCATATTAATAAAGCTGCATATTGGCAATTTTCTTCACGATAAGAAATGCACAGTGACATATATTATGATTAAATAAGTCGCGAGCCATCGCGTTCTAATCTAGCTGCATTAAGCGTCCGCGCTCGAGGGATGAGCGTCCCCGAGGCGGAGTCTCTCTCAGCCGGGTGCAGTTTCAATCTCTCCCCCTTAGATCGGGACATTCGCGCAACTTACAGAAGAGGCACCGACCACACAGAAAAATGCCAGTTTCTGAGTTTATAGTTCTTAACATATAAACACATGAATAATTAATCAAACTTTTTATAATTAATTATGAACATTTGGATCAGTTAATAGAATCAACTTGAGGTAGCTCAATTAACATTACAATCAATTTCTCTGTTCGTCCAGCGAACACTCAGTATTGATTGTCTATCAATTTTCAGAAAGGATTTTTTGCGTGGCCACACAAAAGTAACTCTTTCTTAACATTGATTTACAAGCAGACCAGAATCAACAAGAATGTACACAAAAGTGTATTTAACTAAAATACGAACACATAACTAACCTAAACAAAAACATGCACACGAAACACTCATACATGGGAAAGGGAAAAGTGAAAATAAAATGAAAACAGAACAGAATAGGGGAAATACAGTTTTGAAAAGAGTCATTTTGACCATCTGGGAGAATCATCGAGCTCTTAATTTAAAAGCACCTTTGTTATAAAGGGGTTTTCATGTCTTATACTAAACTAAGTTCAATTAGTTACTGGTACGATACTCGCAATTGCCTTGGCTGTTGAGAGAGCCCAGATGCAGGAGAGCATTGGGATGGTTCCTCGTGTAACGGTGGCGGCCCGATAATAAATTCAAACAATCAACCAACGATTGTTGAAATAAAAGTTAATAAGTTTGGGTGCCAGACAGGTGTAACCCTGTCAATATTTTCAGAACAATAACCCAGATAGCTTGGATGCCACCAGTTACATACACAAAATAAAAAAAATAAATCACAAAGGACAGTGCAAAATCAGTTTAGAAATGTCTGTATTTCTCACCATTTCTCACAAGAAAAGAACAAACAGGAAAGAAAAAAAATATATACGACCACTTTAAACTGTCAGTCAAATTTTCTGTACAAAGACCACAAATTTAACAGTTCATTCATCCAGACACAGAGTCAGATTTTGTGAACAAAAAGGAATATCAAAAATGTCAATTTTGTCTGGTAGCAAAAATAAAAAAAACTCCAAAGCCAAACAAACCGAGCCAAAACAAAATTAAAATTAAAAAAAATGTTACTCACTGCTTAGTTTGTGGGGAACCGGAATAACCCGGATGTGTAAAGTGCAGAGGTGAATTTGTGTGAGTGTTTGGAAAACCAGCCGCAAATCCAGCCACGCCATAGCCTTTAGCAATGGTGAAGCTCTGTTGGATGGTAAATGGGAACAACCCAGGATCCAGACGGCCCTTAACACCGCTCGCTTGGGGTTCTTTTACACGTTCCGTGCTGAAGACATCGTTATGGAGAGCGGTTTTTCTCACCAGCATCCGCTCCAGCAGTGACACAGCGTTTTACCCGCTGACGATTTCGTCACCGCCTCCCAGGTAAGTGAAAACAACACCTTACTTTTCATTTAGTATTCCCCCGTCCAACTCCCAACAGCTCGTTCGGTTCAAACGGTTTCTTTCAGTTTGGCGTTTCGACTGTTATTGAGGCTTTCCCGTTCTCACCTCGATAAATCACACTCTTGACAACAAACTTCACGTCTTTTCCAACCCACACTCTCTTTTTTTTTTTTTTTCCTTTTATGTGACAACCTCATTTCCTTTTTCCCCACTTAACAATGGAAATGGGCGGAGACAACCTTGATTTAATTATTTAATTTGTTTTTGTAACGTTTCAACTCCGCCACACTCGAGTCGTAATCAATTTCAATCAATTTGCAATCAATTTCTTCCATGTTGAATGAAGAAATTAGGATGAACTCTGGTGTTCATTGACTCTATGGTCCAGGTAGTTGCACATGGCTTGAGGCGTTGAGGCCTGCCAGCCTGCAACCTCATGGTCAGCATGACCATGCAGCAGAGTGTCAGGGGAAAAGCCAGGGGAAAGAGAGAGTCAGTAAGAGGCTGGACGTGTCCTTTTAACTCCTGATGGAGGTTCCTCCTCTCGAGTCTGGCTTGACCAATGAGAAAGGTGCAATTCCAAAGCAGGAAATGTTCCTTTGTTTGGAAGCTGACTCATTTGCATGATTGGGGGTAAGTTGTTACTCTACCCTTTTATGCTCTGATTAAAATAGCAAGCATACAGTGGATGCTATCAGAATTATACAGTGGATATAAAAAGTCTACACACCCCTGTTAAAATGCCAGGTTCTTGTGATGTAAAAGAATGAGACCAATAAATCATGTCAGAACTTTTTCCACCTTTAATGTGACCTATAACGTGAACAATTCAATTGAAAAACAAACTGAAATCTTTGAGGGGGAAAATAAAAAAACTCAGAATAACCTGGTTGCATAAGTGTGCACACCCTTAAACTAATACTTTTTGAAGCACCTTTTGATTTTATTACAGCACTAAGTCTTTTTGGGTAGGAGTCTATTTGCATGGCACATCTTGACGTAACAATATTTGCCCACTCTTCTTTGCAAGTGCTCCAAATCTGTTAGATTGTGAGGACATCTCCTGTGCACAGCCCTCTTCAGATCACCCAGCAGATGTTCAGTTGGATTCAGGTCTGGGCTCTGGCTGGGCCATTCCAAAATGTTAATCTTCTGGTGAAGCCATGCTTTTGTGGATTTGGATGTGTGTTTTGGGTCGTTTTCGTGCTGAAATGTGAACTTCCTCTTCATCTTTCTAACGGACGCCTGAAGGTTTTGTGCCAAAATTGCCTGGTATTTGGAACTGTTCATAATTCCCTCCACCCTGACCAAGGCCCCAGTTCCAGCTTAAGAAAAACATCCCCAAAGCATGATGCTGCCACCACCATGCTTCACTGTGTGTATGGTGTTCTTTGGGTGATGTGCAGTGTTGTTTTTGCGCCAAACATGCCTTTTGGAATTATGGCCAAAAAGTTCAAGAGTGTGGCAAGAGTGTGGGGGTCCATGCTAGGCTAAAACAAACCCTAGCTGGCTGGCTCTCCCGTCTATCCTGCTCTCAAATGTTTGCTATCTGGACAATAAACTGGACTACATCCGACTCCACCAGACTACGCATCGTGAGTTTAGAAACTGCTGTGTCTTTGTTTTCATGGAGACTTGGCTCAGCCTCGTTTCGTGCCAATAGAAATGCAGCAATATGTGGTATTACTCGCGGTGGTGGCTTGTGTGTTTACATCAACACAGAATGGTGCAGTAATTCTGTGCTACCCTCTAGCTACTGCTTGTGACTGTTGGATGCAGACCTTTTTTATGTTCCTCAGGAATTCACCACTGTCATAATAACCAGAGTTTACATTCCCCCCAGCGCTAATGCTAAGGAAGCGCTCTGTGAACTGTATGGGGCTATTAGCGAATTGCAGAACGCTCACCCTGACGGCCTGTTTATTAATTTCAACCATGCAAATCTCAAGACAGTGCTCCCTAAATTCCATCAATATGTGGACTTTGCAACGAGAGGGGTGAACACGCTTGATCTTGTTTACACAAACATCCCAGGCGCGTACCTCGGCTACTCAGACCACATCTCTGTTATGCTAATTCCAGCATACAGACCACTCGTCAGGTGCACAACCGCTTCAGGGCCATCAGAGAGGCAAAGCACGCACAGAGAATCCACAGTCACTTCCAGGACAGCGGCGACACACGGCACATGTGGCAAGGCATCCAGGCCATCACCAACTGTTGCCTGTGACAAAGATGCCTCCCATCCAGATACGCTGAACGAATTCTACGCTCTGTTTGAGGCGCAGAACGATGTGGTAGCGAGGAAGACCAACCCTCCTCCCAACGACCAGGTGCTCTGTTTTACCACGGCTGATGTGAGGGAAAACTCTGTAGATTCAACCCATGGAAGGCTGCTGGACCAGACAACATTCCTGGCAGAGTGCTTAGAGGATGTGCTGACCAACTGGCAGATGTTCTTACTGACATCTTCAACATCTCTCTGAGCAGTGCTGTCATTCCAACGTGCTTCAAGGCCACCACCATCATCCCCATGCCAAAAAGTCTTCAGTGTCCTGCCTCAACGACTACCGTCCCATCGCACTCACACCCATCATCATGAAGTGCTTCGAGAGGCTCATCATGAGGCA
Organism: Xyrauchen texanus; assembly: GCF_025860055.1. NCBI lineage: Eukaryota > Metazoa > Chordata > Actinopteri > Cypriniformes > Catostomidae > Xyrauchen > Xyrauchen texanus. The sequence continues at coordinate 40,752,101 of NC_068299.1, forward strand.
CATGAGGCTGCCCCCCTCACTAGACCCACTGCAGTTTGCGTATCGTCCCAACCGTTCAACAGACGATGCCATCGCCTCCATCTGGCCCTCACCCATCTAGATAAAAAGGACTCATATGTTCGAATGCTGTTTATAGACTTCAGCTCAGCATTCAACATGATCATTCCTCAGGACCTGATTGGAAAGCTGAACTTGCTGGGTTTGGACACCTCCCTCTGCAACTGAAAGGAGGGTTTTTCCTTATTTAGGTTAGGCTAGGAGATATGGCTAAGTAGGTGTCACTGGTTTGAGTGATGCTGCAGTAGATTCCTAAATCCTAGAGGGCGGTTAGCTTAGCTAGCAGGGACACACCAAACACCTCAAGGTCAATAAATAGGAACGATATGAAAGGTTTCTTGTTCTCTCGGGAAACAACAGTTGCTAGAACTACTGTAATCCTATACCAAGAGGGAAATTGGTGATGGTAAAATAACTAAAATAAGGTAAAAATAAAATGTATTTATAGCTCTAGGAGGCTAAAAGGAAAGGCAAATAAATGTATTTAATTACATTTCAAATTTAACCTAAATTCAATTTAGCTGAATGGGGATATTCTGGCTAAAACAAAGGTGAATAAATTAAAACAAAATGGGGGAGATGGCTGAGGACAAATCTCAGTTGCCTTTTGCTTTTGAGACCATCAATCCATGCATCTTATCATGTGGGTTGTTGAGCGCTTTACTACGGAAACATATTGCATGTGGAGGCTTCATGCTGTTCTCCAGTGCAATCACGCCCCGAGAGCAAGAACCACATTATAGTGACCACGAGGATGTTTCCCCATGTGACTCTACCCTCCCTAGCCACCGGACCAATGTGGTTGCTTAGGTTTTATAATTACTGATGTCTTTTTTGTTCGATCTCTTCTATTCAGCAACTTTTTGACAGATACATTTGTTTTCACAATTTGCTGTGCGCGTGTGTGCGAGAGCGAGCTCTGGGACCGTGAGTACAGGCACTTTTCAATGCAGAAACAATGATTACGCATAAAAATAATGATGGATAATCAATAATACATCAATTAAAGATGGATACAAATAGCTATGACACAAATTGTACAACTCCTATCATCCTTGTGTCGGATATTTATTTGCGGGTCAACCTCTAAATGTGTATTCTGTACCACGCGGCAATGCTTTGCATAAGTGTGACAAAAAAAACATTCAAAAATACATTCTGACCAATGAAGGGACAGTTTGCCCACTTGTGACTTTTATTGACACAGTTTTGGTATGTTGCCTTGTGAAAGCGAACCGGACAAATACGAAAAAGTTGTAACAATTTTAGCCCCTGTTTCAGAACAAATCAAAGGAGCTACAGGTCTGAAAACGCCCTCATTGCTCTCTCTTTGCACTGTCAAACAAACAAGTGATGGTGCTGAAATATTTTACCAATCAGAAATGACCATAATTAATTCTGATTAATTAGTGGCCAGCCAATCATCCAATTACTGCCAACCATGTTAAAATAAAATGATACATTATATATTTTGAATCTGAGAACTGATTACCAGTGTCCCATGTCTGCCAAACATCATCTGCAGTCTGAAACTAAATTATTTTTTTGGATGTTAGGATTGATTGCATTTGGCTGCATAGAAAAGCTATAGAATGCTCCCTATTTAGTGTATGACTTAACCTTCAACGTGGTACATTATTTTCATCCTAACGCCATATAAAGCCTCTGAAGGCAAAAATGTTTTTCTAAATGTGAAAATGCACAGTAAATGTATAGGATTTCTGGGGGAGATGCCTGTAGTTCTCGTAAGTAGTCATTGTTTTTAACAGCGTGCCATTTCGTGATAAATTGCTTATATTAAAAAATGGCATATTGGATGAAACTAGATGCTGTAATCATTTGATTTCAAACAGGTTTAAATATAAAAGGTTAATTAGGTTTCTTACCAGATGTAGTTTTGTTGGCGTTTCTCCCAAAGACAAATTCTGCTGTGATCGGCACCATACTGTTTGTGCTTGTGCTCTTATGCACTGAATATTTTTGTGCTCTTATGCACTGAATATTTTTTTCTCTTACAGTATATTATGTTTTATTTCTGACCATATGTATACTCCGTTATTGCAGCATTTAGTCAGCCTTGAGCTCACTACTGATATAATTGTTATATTTTCATAATTCAGTGGTTAAAATTGTTCTTCTGCTTCCAAACTGTTGTTGGTATTATGTAAAAAATGTATTTCTTGCATTTATATTTTAAACATGTTTCTACACAATGCATAGCACACAATCATATATATATATATATATATATATATATATATATATATATATATATATATATATATATATTTTATTCATATTAGAATATTTTTTTATTCGATTAATCTAAGAAATTATCAACCGGTAAAACAATTATCAGAATAATCAAACCAAATCAACCCAAATGTTATCGCCGGCAGTTGGTTCAGGTTGATTCTGCTGGCAAATTACAGGCTCAGTAAAGGTCAATTATTTTTCTCAGGTTTCAAAAACCCCTCAACAGTTGTCTGTCAACAGGCAAAACGGTAACCCATTATTATAAAATGTTGCTCATCATATTGATTATCAAGCATAAAAATGGAATCTAAATATAAAAAAAAAATTCTACATTTGTATGGTGCAATATAAAGTGGACATGTGTTTTACAAAATGGTGACATCTTTTTTAATTTTTTTACAGAATGAATCATGACATGACTCTTACTGAGTTTAAGTTCATCTTCTACATGGAGTGGGGTCACCGTATGTGGGGTCGGCTCGTTGGATTAGCTTACATACTTCCTACAGTATATTTCTGGAGGAGAGGGTACTTCAACCGCTCAATGAAGGCTCGTGGTGTGGGCCTGTGTGGTTTCGTCTTCTTCCAGGTAATAAGTTCAGTGCACATACTGCAGGGATGTGATTCTTCTGGATTCATTCCGTTTTTCCGACCTAAAAATGTGAAAAATTGTGTAAATCCGGAAAAAAAACTTGGGGGGGTGGTGTCATTCAACCTTCCCTCAGAACATCTTCATAGCTGAATGCGCGAGACTGATTTTTGCCATTCAGGGCTTCATTCAAGTAAGACGGGTTTATTTTAATTAATCAAGAGGAATAAATGTTCAGATATAAAACAGCTTTTAATCATTATCACAGTTGCTGACAAATTTAAATTACCGCACTGCTGACGTGATATTTGCAGTGAAATCGTAACATTCATCCTAAATTCTCATTGCCAGCATACTGAACAACTTTTATGTGTAATCATAAAACCCTGCAGATACAGTGCAGACATTAGAAAATGTTCAGTTTAGACAAGTTGAGTTACAGATTTAATAAAAATTGTCACATTTTTGGCAAACCGGTCTCCGTAAAAACTGTTAATTTTTTATTAGTAATATATACATTTTTATTAATTGTCATTTTCACATTTATGTGTGAACCAGCGTGACAGAAAAAAAAAAACAGCCTGTAAGAACCGTTAAGAATACTGTTAAAGTACCGGATCGATAAGCACTATCGGTACGATAGTAATACCATTAAAACCTTAAACAAAACCCATCCCTAGTTATGCCTGTGCTTCTCTTGCATGCTCTGAATATTGGATTACGTGTCTGGATTGCCCCTTAATTAAAGCACCATTTGGATCTCAACCTTCGTGTCTCGGAGCAGTTCGTAACACCTGCTTTGTTTATTTAATATATTTGTTATACATTATTTATACAATATGTTTTTACATTATACATTTTTAATTTAAGTGTACAAGTGCAGATTGGTCAAGTGTTCAATAAATGTATTTGTTGAGAAGTGTTGTCTATCTTAAGTAATTATTTGTTACATTTTTATCTTTCAAATAAAAGGTTCAAATAAGAGGTTAAAAACAAGCACATATCGGCCAAATATCAGCCAAAATAAATCTGCAGCATTAATCGGCCATCGGCCGACCCGGATTTCAAAAGATCGGCATCGGCCTGAAAAAATATACTAGAAGCATTGTATATTTAATATCAGTAATTTAATCATTTGCCTTTGTTTAGTGCAAATGGTTTTTATGGTCATTGGAAACATTCATTAATTGTGCCCAAACTTTTGACTTAAAAGTAGTATGTGTCCCCTGGCATAGTTTCTTTTAAAATTGTATTGTTCACTAAAGATCAGCTAATGAGCACTCATGTTTAGGGTCTTCTGGGGTGGTACATGGTGAAGAGTGGTTTGGAGGAAAAGTCGGAGTCATACGACATTCCTCGTGTCAGTCAGTATAGACTTGCCACTCACCTGGGCTCCGCTCTGCTGCTGTACTGCGCTAGTCTCTGGACTGGACTCACCCTCATGCTGCCTGCTAACAAGGTTTGAACTGCTGTTTTCTGACATACTTTATGGATATTCTTATAGATCAAACTGAAACGTGAAATTCACACATGGTCTCTCGTCCTCTGTAGTTTCCTGACAGCAGACGTGTGCTGCAGCTCAGACGGTTCGCTAAGGGTACTGGAGGCCTGGTCTTTCTCACAGCTCTCTCAGGTTTCAGCAAATGTATTTAATTTAACTCTTACTATGGTAACACTGTCAGGGTTCCCACGATAATGGAAATATCAGGGACATTTAAAACAGTGATTTTCAGGCCTGTAAATGTCATAGAAAATTATAAAATTTGAAAAGTCATCGGAATTTCCTTAGTCAATATAAATCTTTGTTGTTATGTATGTAGTTATTCCTCCTTATCTGTCAAGGGGTTAGAATATAGTCCAGGGGTCCTGCAACCTGTTGCACATGGAGAGGTAATCACTGGCACACGAGCAGCAACAATAAGAGAGGGAGGGGGAACATATGTTAAATATATAAATATGTTTGAATAATACCTCATCTTGTAACCTGTGTCATTAGTACGATTCCTTTGCCTGGCTGAGACTTGAGAGGCCACCACCGACAAAATTAATGGCACACCAATTTTCCTTTTTAATTAACCATACCTCACCACATCGTTTTCAACTGCATAATCAAATTGGAGGCTGATTTGTGTGTGTGTGTGTGTGTGTGTGTGTGTGAGCGTGTATTTATCACTTTGTGGGGACCAAATGTCCCCATTAGTAAAACCCAAAATTTTTGACCTTGTGGGGACATTTTGTCAGTCCCCATGAGGAAAACAGCTTATAAATCATACTAAATTATGTTTTTTGAAAATGTAAAAATGCAGAAAGTTTTCTGTGAGGGTTAGGTTTAGGGGATAGAATGTAAAGTTTGTACAGTATAAAAACCATTATGTCTATGGAAAGTCCCCATAAAACATGGAAACACACCGTGTGTGTGTGTGTGTGTGTGTGTGTGTGTGTGTGTGTGTGTGTGTGTATACATACACACACATACTTGTATGAAGTCCCTTGTACCTGTATGCCAATCTACATCTTGATGTAATCCTTGGTAATCACGCAGCTTTTGAAGTCCTTTGTACCTGTATGCCAATCTACATTTTGATGTAATCCTTGGTAATCACGCATCTTATTTGATGTAGTTATAATGGAAGTTACACTATTAAAGTGTGATGAGACTGTGTTGGTCAACAGACGAGCGCAATGCATGAAAGCCATTCAGGCATTATGAGTCAGTGGCACAGATTAATTCGAGCAGTGCTTCACTTCCTGTGAATTGTGTGAGTTACCGTATCCGCTTTGCTTCAGTTGCGGCGCGAAGTTGTGTGGATGAAAGCCTACATTTATCTGTTTTATTTGTTGCTTTTTGCTTTCAAAGTATTTATGTACTGTGTGTGTGTGTGTGTGTGTGTGTGTGTGTGTGTGTGTGTGTGTGTGTGTGTGTGTGTGTGTGTGTGTGTGTGTGTGTGTGTGTGTGTGTGTGTGATACACAGTGGCCTCCACTAATATTGGCACATTTGGTAAATATGAGCCAGAGAAGGATGTGAAGAAAATAAATGTCTTGTTTATCCTTTTCAACTTTCATTCAAAATATTCACAAAAATCATAAATTTAATTGAAGTAAAATAATTGAAAGGAGGGATTTTATAATTAATTTAACTTATTGATTTAATTATTGGCACCCCTAGAAATTCTTATGAGTAAAATACAGTGCATCTGGAAAGTATTCACAGCACTTCATTTTTTCCACATTTTGTGATGTTACAGCCTTATTCCAAAATGGATTATAATCATTATTTTCCTCAAAATTCTACAAACAATACCCCATAATGACAACGTGAAAGAAGTTTGTTTGAAATCTTTGATTCGTTTTTTTATTTTTAATACATGTACATAAGTATTCACAGCCTTTGCCATGACACTCAAAATTTAGCTCAGGTGCATCCTGTTTCATCCTTAATGTTTTTACAACTTGATTGGAGTTCACCTGTGGTAAATTCAGTTGATTGGACTTGATTGGGAAAGGCACACACCTGTCTATATAAGGTCCCACAGTTAACAGTGCATGTCAGAGCACAAACCGAGCCATGATGTCCAAGGAATTGTCTGTAGACCTTCCGAGACAGGATTGCATTGAGGCACAGATCTTGGGAAGGGTACAGAACATTTTCTGCAGCATTGAAGGTCCCAATGAGCACAGTGGCTTCCATCATCTGTAAATGGAAGAAGTTTGGAACCACCAGGACTCTTCCTAGAGCTGGTCGCCCGGCCAAACTGAGCGATCGGGGGAGAAGGGCCTTAGTCAGTGAGGTGACCAAGAACCCGATGGTCACTCTGGCAGAGCTCCAGCATTTCTCTGTGGCGAGAGGAGAACCTTCCAGAAGAACAACCATCTCTGCAGCACTCCACCAATCAGGCCTGTATGGTAGAGTGTCCAGACGAAAGCCATTACTCAGTAAAAGGCACATGACAGCCCGTATGGAGTTTGCCAAAAGGCACCTGAAGGACTCTGACCATGAGAAACAAAAGATTGGACTATTTGGCCTGGATGGCAAGCGTCATGTCTGGAGGAAACCAGGCACCGCTCATCACCTGGTCCATGTGAAGCATGGTGGTGGGAGCATCATGCTGTGGGGATGTTTTTCAGCGGCAGGAACTGGGAGACTAGTCAGGATCGAGGGAAAGATGAATGCAGCAATGTACAGAGACATCCTTGTTGAAAACCTGCTCCACAGCACTCTGGACCTCATACTGGGGCAAAGGTTCATCTTCCAACAGGACAATGACCCTAAGCACACAGCCAAGATAACAAAGGAGTGGCTACGGGACAACTCTGTGAATGTCCTTGAGTGGCCCAGCCAGAGCCCAGACTTGAACCTGATTGAACATCTCTGGAGAGATCTGAAAATGGCTGTGCACCGACGCTCCCCATCCAACCTGATGGAGCTTGAGAGGTCCTGCAAAGAAGAATGGGAGAAACTGCCCTAAAATAGGTGTGCCAAGCTTGTAGCATAATACACAAAGACTTGAGGCTGTAACTGGTGCCAAAGGTGCTTCAACAAAGTATTGAGCAAAGGCTGTGAATACTTATGTGCATGTGATTTTGTTTTTTATTTTTAATACATTTACAACGATTTTTTTTTTTAAGATTTCAAACAAACTTTTTCACATTGTTGTTATGGGCTATTGTTTGTAGAATTTTGAGGAAAATAATCTCTCACACATATATGTGTGTGTGTGTGTGTGTGTGTGTGTGTGTGTGTGTGTGTGTATATATATGTGTTTGTGTGTGTATATATATATATACATGTACATATACAGTCAGGTCCATAAATATTGGGACATCGACACAATTCTAATCTTTTTGGCTCTATACACCACCACAATGGATTTGAAATGAAATGAACAAGATGTGCTTTAACTGCAGACTTTCAGCTGTAATTTGAGGGTTTTTACATCCAAATCAGGTGAACGGTGTAGGAATTACAACAGTTTGTATATGTGCCTCCCACTTTTTAAGGGACCAAAAGTAATGGGACAATTGGCTGCTCAGCTGTTCCATGGCCAGGTGTGTGTTAAAAAGGTCCAGATAAAATTTCAAGTGTGCTATTTGCATTTGGAATCTGTTGCTGTCAACTCTCAATATGAGATCCAAAGAGCTGTCACTATCAGTGAAGCAAGCCATCATTAGGCTGAAAAATCAAAACAAACCCATCAGAGAGATAGCAAAAACATTAGGTGTGGCCAAATCAACTGTTTAGAACATTCTTAAAAAGAAAGAACACACCGGTGAGCGCAGCAACACCAAAAGACCCGGAAGACCACGGAAAACAACTGTGGTGGATGACCGAAGAATTCTTTCCCTGGTGAAGAAAACACCCTTCACAACAGTTGGCCAGATCCAGAACACACTCCAGGAGGTAGGTGTATGTGTGTCAAAGTCAACAATCAAGAGAAGACTTCACCAGAGTGAATACAGAGGGTTCACCACAAGATGTAAACCATTGGTGAGCCTCAAAAACAGGAAGGCCAGATTAGAGTTTGCCAAAAAACATCTAAAAAAGCCTTCACAGTTCTGGAACAACATCCTATGGACAGATGAGACAAAGATCAACTTGTACCAGAGTGATGGGAAGAGAAGAGTATGGAGAAGGAAAGGAACTGCTCATGATCCAAAGCATACCACCTCATCAGTGAAGCATGGTGGTGGTAGTGTCATGGCGTGGGCCTGTATGGCTGCCAATGGAACTGGTTCTCTTGTATTTATTGATGATGTGACTGCTGACAAAAGCAGCAGGATGAATTCTGAAGTGTTTCAGGCAATATTATCTGCTCATATTCAGCCAAATGCTTCAGAACTCATTGGACGGCGCTTCACAGTACAGATGGACAATGACCCGAAGCATACTGCGAAAGCAACCAAAGAGTTTAAGGGAAAGAAGTGGAATGTTATGCAATGGCCAAGTCAATCACCTGACCTGAATCTGGGACCTTTTGTGGGAGTGGAGTGTTGGGATCCATTTAAAAGTATGGTTCATCATTTTGGGATTCCTGGATCTCGGTTCTTTAGGTGTTTGCAGCTGCGCCGCCTGCTCTGTGCTATTTTTGGAAGTGGCATACACCCCCTGGAACAGCGGGTGCTCTGGAAGTTGTGATTGCTGCTTTTGGAGGGGGTCATGAGGCATCAGTGTATTACTCCCTGCTAATTAAGAGTCTGGGGTATAGAGCTTCAACTTCTCAAGAGATTATGGGAGAAAGATTTATACTTTGTATTGGGGAGGGAGTTTCAGCTAGGATTCTAAAAAATGACAAGTCTACATCTAGGGATGCGGGGGTTGCTCCTTATGCAGTTTGACCCTCTGGGGTCGACGGACGCGCCGGTGCATCCTCCTGGATTTTTTTCCGTCATTACAGCGTAAACAACTTAAAATACTCCATTTTGGAGAATACAGATGAGTGTAAAGCATCATTAGAGACTATAAAGGGTCTACTTTTATTTATGTACACTCACAATAACAACAATACCTTGTGCTTTTGTAAAATAAAGAAAATAAAAAGGGTGCGCTATAAGCCGTCTCTGTGTCCGCGAGCATATATCTGAAACGCATTACAAAAATGAACACCATTCACTTTACTGCACGTTTGTAAGGATACACAGGTGAGGAAACCCCTTGATAGCAAGGAAGAGTTAACATTTTCCTCAGAAGGAGAGCGGGACTCCAATAAACGTTTGTATTTTGAAGAAAGACTTGATCCAGCAGAGGATACAATTTCGGGCGAGTAAGTCATTTAGTTTTCTTTAGTTGACATGCTATTTTATATAAACATGTACATATTTTACTAGTAGGATTGTTTCCAGACTTGCCAGCCAGGATTCAGAGTATTGAAATTTGAAATATGACTCCTAATAAGCAAGTTTTAGTTACATTTAAATGCTGTTTCGGCTAAAGCAGGTATTTCAATTGTATGCTGTATGATATAAAAAGAATATGAATGTTTAGATTTTATTTTATCTAGTGTTTATGCTGCCTCATTATCATCAACAAAGCTTGTGCTTACAAATATGTGTTCAGGTTAAATGAGTAAAATGTACTTTAAATATGCCCATATTAGAAAATCAGCATATTATTATGATTTCTGAAGGATCATGTGACACTAAAGACTACAGTAATGATGCTGAAAATTCAGCTTTGATCACAAATTGCATTTTACAATATATTCAATTATAAAACTGTTCTTTTAAATTGTAAAATGAGTTCACACAATGTTTTTACTGTATACAAATAAATGCAGTCTTGGTGAGCAGAAGAGACTTCTAAAACTTTTATACGGTAGTGTAGGTATAAAACATTTTCAAAAACCACGCATAAACATTATTTCTCAAAAATACAAACATGTACACACATGTTGCTCACATATTATTGTAGCCCAGTTTGTGCTGAATACAGTGTTATCAGACTTTAGCCATTAATATATTTTTAAGCAAATGAAAAAAGCACAAATGTCAAGGCATGTCAAAACTTCTCCAGGGTTAAATGTGTGTGTGTATTCTTATTGTGTTTTTTTGTATTTTTAATTATACTTTATGTTCTAAATAATTATAACCACTAGGGTTTGTGTCTGTTATGTTAATTTGTGAATGGAATCATTAAAAAAAAATGAATAACAAAAATGCTATTGATGATTGTCTCTTACTGGTGCATTTGTTGCTGGACTGGATGCAGGTCTGGTGTATAACTCCTTCCCGAAGATGGGTGAGCGCTGGATCCCAGATGATTTTTTAGCTTTCTCTCCAGCCTTCAAGAATGTGTTTGAAAATCCCACAACTGTTCAGTTTGACCATCGTATACTGGTAAGGACTGCACTCATTGCCTGAAACTCATCTAGCTGATTTGTCTGTTTTTAATAGATTTATTGTATGTCATGTTTGTGCAGGGCGTCTGCTCAGTGACTGCCATCACAGGACTCTACTTCTTCTCCAGAAGGATGCACTTACCCCCGAGGACAAAGACCGCAATCGGCTGTCTCACTGCCATGGCCTATACACAAGTAAAAATACTTTTTTTTTTTTATTTGTGAATACAAGAATACACATGTACATTCCATCATTCAGTACCATTTGAAATGCGTTCATTGAAAGACGAGTTGTTGGACGTTGTGTGCATTTTCGAATCACAAATTCAGATGGGACATACAATATTTGATGTTAATGCCTGTTTGTTTTAAAAATATGAATCTGAAATGTGCTTGAATTGTGATGCATCCATTTATGTCAAAATTCACAAACAAGGATGAAAATATAAAATCATTGTTTACTTGATGTGACATGAGCGGACTACATATACACTATGTGGTCAAACGTTTGTGGATACTGAAGTTTACATACACTTACGTTAAGTCATTAAAATTCCACACATTTCATATTAGCAACTAATCATTTTGGAATGTCATTTAGGACATCTACTTTGTGCATGACACGAGTAATTTTTCCAACAATTGTTTAGACAGATTGTTTCACTTTTAATTGACTATCACAATACCAGTGGGTCAGAAGTTTACATACACTAAGTTAACTGTGGCTTTAAGCAGCTTCCAGAAAATGATGTCAAGCCTTTAGACAATTTGCCAATTAGCTTCCGAGTGTACTTGTGAATGTATTTTAGGGGTGTAACGGTTCAAATTTCTCAAGGTTTGTTTGTATCATGGTATTAGTGTCACAGTTTCAGTACGGTTCGATATTTGCAATGTACAGAAGAAAAAAAATATCACTGCCAAATTCAAAGTAAGAACATTTTCGTTACGGTTCGATATTTGCAATGTACAGAAGAAAAAATAATATTACTGCCAAATTCTAAGTAAATTTAAAGTTTGTTACACTATTTGGTAACAAACACTTCAACAGGTTTGCCATGAATAAAAATCATAGTTTTACAGTAACTATAGTTTAACTATGGTATTTGTAGTAAAAATATAGTAATTTCAAAATCAACATGGTTACTGTCATGTTTACAATATATATTATACTTATGGTTACTATATGGAAAATACAGTACTGTTGTAAAACCATGGTTAATTGTATCAAAACCATGATTTCTGCCAAGAAAACCATGGCAACTGCAGTCATGGTTATTACAATAATTACTTTAGTAAAACCATGGTTAATTTTCGCTGGGTCTTTAACTAAAAAACATTTTCTCTAATTAATAAATCGACATTTTAACTTAATACCTGCACTACTAAGCTACATGCATTAACATTAAAATGCATTTCAAACTCAACTGCACATATATTCAATATTTGGAAGCTGTACATCACTATAGAAGGAACTTTGCTATTAAAATGGATACGAGAGATGTTGTGATGCGGCTCAAGTATTGTAATCATATGCAGAAATCTCACATCTTCGTCAGATGAGTAGGGAAAAATATAAATGAACACCCCAATGGCTTAAGTTATTGCTTTATGCCTGTCCAAATCAGCACTCGGTGCTTACTTAAAAACGAAAGGGAGTTTGTGCAGTTTCGCCTCATCTCTGTGTGTTGTGTTCCCCGGTGATTTAGCCGTAAATTATCATATGTCGATGTACAATATTACCAGTATGCAGCACTCATCTTAAGTGATGTCTGCAAACAGTGCCTGTTTTGTAAACGTTTTTTGACCATCGCTGTTGTAATTGACAGCAAAAATACATTTTTTCCAGACAGGAGACCTGAATAACTCATGGGGCTTCTGTATCAGCGGCTCATTTTCTCCAGCGCCATTTTAAACTACACACAATGCTTGCAGAACAGTGATGTCATCAAGTTGACCCATGTGAAACACAGGCAGAGCATATCCATTTACAGATCCATTCAGGTGCATGAGGGGAGCTTTTAACTGTGCGTGTCTAGTTGATGCTTTATTTTCTTCACAAAACCTTGTCAAGTCATTTTTATTTGTATAGCGCCTTTCAAAACACACATTGTTTCAAAGAAGCTTTACAGAAAATCATGCATTATCATAAAATTATACTGTAATATAGTGAATCCAGCCAGGTCTCCTAAGCAACCAAATTGGCCCGGTTGCTAGGGAGGGTAGACTCACAAGTGGGAACCTCCTCGTGATCACTATAATGTGGTTCGCTCTCAGTGGGGCGCGTGGGGAGTTGTGTGTAGATGCCGCGGGCCTCCACACGTGCCATGTCTCCGTGGTAATACACTCACGAGCCAAGTGATAAGATGTGCGGGTTGATTGTCTCAGACACGTAGACAACTGAGATTTGTCCTCCGCCACCTGGATTGAGGCGAGTTACTACACCACCATGAGGACTTTGAGCAAATTGGGAGAAAAAGGGGAGAAAATCCACAAAATAAAACAATTTAAAATTATACCGTAATATCTATTAATTCTTAGTCATCATTGTGTAGTTTGATTAAATACAATTATGAAGTGTGTATAAAAATAAGTAATTCAATAATTGTATTTAGAAACCCAGTGAGCGAGCTGAAGGCGACTGTGGCAAGCAACACAAAACTCCATAAGATGTTGATTAATGGAGAAGAATAACCTTGGGAGAAACCAGACTCACTGTAGTTAAAATTATTAAACTAAATAAGTGTTAAGGGTCAGTGTTTAAACATCGATTTTGTTTGAACTGTAAGATTAATTACCAATGTCTATGTAGTCCAGCCTGGATTAACTGCAGAAGTTCACATAGATGCAATTGTCCTTGTAAATTGGCTGAAGGAGGCTTTTGGCAATTGATGGTCTATGCATTCCATTTCAAGATCGTAGTCCATCAATAGACCGAGGTGATGCTGGCAGAGATCAGGGATGTGAAACGCAGTTCAACCTGGCCGGTAATTTCGGTGAGGTTCGGTGTGGTCCATCCTAAATCCAAGGTTCAGACAATGGCATATGAAGTATCCCATGTCTTATGGTTGGAGGTGGTATCAGTTCATCCTCTGAAGTCTGAAGTGATGTTTTTTTATTTTTTATTTTATTAAGCAAACATCAGAAATATTACAACAAAATGGCATTCAATTTACAATCAACTTAAATTTAACAAGGGCTGACACACAAAACATTAATAATAATAACAGACAAAAAAAAAATATATAAATACAAATAACAACATCATATGAAGTCACCAGGGTACAATTTTTTTTTTTTTTTTTTTTTTTATAATAAATTATATTCTTCAATTGTATCTAACAAAATCACAGCTTTTTTATTTTTTATTTTTGACAGGGTTTTCAGGTATTGAACCAAATCATTCTTGAAAACTACAAACAGGGGGGGAGATTTAAAAAATCTACATTTATGTATAAAATGTTTGGCTAGCAACAAAATATTGTTAATCAAAAATTCTACTTTGCCTTCTTCGTAATTCCCATATTTAATATCTTCAAAAGACAAGTAACCTTTTTCTCACTCAACCAGTTCTGTACTCGATCCCAAAAAGCAAGTGAAAAAATTTTGATCTGTATTCTCTGTGAAGGAGTTACAAAATCCACAAAGAGCTTTTTCAATATTAAATCTATTATTTAGAAACTCATTAGAAGGATAAATATCAGCCAAAATTTTAAAATGAGTTTCTTTAACTTTAGGATGAATCGGAAATTTTAAATAGGCGGTTCTAATATATTTAAGAGTTTGCTTGTCAAAAAAAAAGATCCGAATGATTTCTTACCGATCGAAAAGGGTAGAGAATATTACATTTTGTCTAATATAACTATTAGAGCATTTATCACTTGTAAACTCAATTTGCCCAAGAAATAATGATGGTAAACAAGGGGTGATTTGTCCATAACATAACAAACCTTTGAATAATAATTTGATTCCAGAAGGTATGGCAGATATTACTGGGATTCAAGATGGCACCGAGTATGGCTGCTACGTTGCGAGCTCCGATACAACACTGTGGTTTATTGTTTGTTCTGTTTACATTTCTTTGTTTTTTTTGTCTTGGATGTTGTCTGCCATATTGTTTACGACAGACAAACGCTTTTGGACATAGGTTCTACAATTACACATCGAAAACCGGACTTCAAATTCCTCAACGCTGACCCGCTGTTTCCAAAACGCCGGCGGAGCCCTTTGTCTGGGCTGCCCGGCAGCGGAAACGCAGAAGGAAAAGGGGAAAAAGAGCCGGCGTTCTCATCAGAGTAAGACGTCGTGCAAATCGACCCCCGCTACCCAGTATACTACTGGCAAAATGTTCAATCACTGGACAACAAACTCTGCGAGCTGAGAGCACGGATCTCTTTCCAACGAGAGACGAGGGACTGCTGCGTTATATGCCTTACAGAAACCTGGCTGGCTGCGGAGATTCCAGACTCGGCCATCGAAATCACGGGCTTCTCCGTGCACCGAGCGGACAGAGAGAAAGACCTCTCAGGTAAAAGCAGAGGTGGTGGTGTATGTTTTATGATCAACAAATCATGGTGTGATCAGAGGAACGTACATTTGATCAAGTCTTTCTGCTCTCCTGATCTGGAATATCTCATGCTTCTGTGTCGACCATTCTGGCTACCGAGGGAATTCACAGCGGTCATCATCACAGCTGTGTACATCCCCCCACAAGCCGACACAGACCGGGCACTCAGGGAACTGTATGGGTGTATAAGTGAGCAGGAAACCGCGCACCCTGAGGCTGCGTTCATTGTTGCTGGGGACTTCAACAAAGCTAATTTTAAAACAATAGCACCAAAGTACCACCAACACATAAACTTCAACACACGAGGGGACCAGGTTTTAGATCACTGTTCCCGGTATGGCTACAAATCCCTCCCCCGCCCCCCATTTGGCAAATCGGACCACTCTTCCATTCTACTTCTACCTGCTTATAGGCAGAAGTTGAAACGGGAAGCACCCACCCTCAGAACGATCCAGTGCTGGTCGGACCAATCAGACGTGTTTCATCAGGAAGTGCGTAGAGGATGTTGTTCCAACCAAAACAATACGGATATACCCCAACCAGAAACCATGGGTTAACGGCGAGGTTCGCGCGGCACTCAATGCGCGGTCCTCCGCTTTTAATTCTTCTAACACGGAGGAGTGTAAACAAGCCAGTTATGCCCTCCGTAACACTATCAGTGCAGCCAAATGCCAGTACAGGCACAAACTTGAAGGTCAGTTCAACACCACTGACTCTATAAGTATGTGGCAGGGAATTAATACCATCATGGACTACAAACGGAATAAAGACTCCGCCGTGAACATCTCTGCATCTCTCCCGGACGAACTTAATACATTTTATGCTCGTTTCGAGGACAACACCACTGCCCTCGCGGAGAGAGCGCTCGCGGCTGACGCTACAGAGGTTGATTCACTCTCCGTCTCTGTTGTGGATGTAACCCGATCCTTCTGACGGGTGAACATCCGTAAAGCCGCGGATCCAGACGGCATTCCGGGCTGCGTCATCAGACCGTGCGCGAATCAACTGGCTGGTGTTTTTACGGACATTTTCAATCTGTCCCTCTCCCTGTCTGTAGTCCCCACATGCTTTAAAACATCAACCATTGTGCCTGTACCGAAGCAAGCCACAATCACTTGACTGGCGTCCTGTTGCTCTGACCCCCATCATCAGCAAATGCTTTGAGAGGTTAATCAAAGATTACATCTGCTCTGTTCTGCCCCCCTCTTTGAACCCATTGCAGTTTGCCTACCGCAACAACCGCTCCACTGACGATGCCATTGCATCTACACTACACACTGCTCTCTCCCATCTGGAAAAAGGAACACATATGTGAGAATGCTGTTTGTAGACTACAGCTCAGCATTCAACACCATAGTGCCCTCCAAGCTTGATATGAAACGCCGGGCTCTGGGCTTAAACAGCTCACTGTGCAGCTGGATCCTGGATTTCCTGTCAGGCAGACATCAGGTGGTTGGGCAGCCACATCTCCTCATCACTGACCCTCAACACTGGAGCCCCGCAGGGCTGAGTTCTCAGCCCACTCCTGTATTCCCTGTACACACATGACTGTGTGGCAACACATAGCTCCAATGCCATCATTAAGTTTGCTGACGATACGGCGGTGGTAGGTCTGATCACTGACAATGATAAAAGAGCCTACAGAAAGGAGGTGCACACTCTGACACGCTGGTGTCAGGAGCACAACCTCTCCCTCAACGTCAGTAAAACCAAGGAGCTTGTGGTGGACTTCAGGAGGAAAGACGGAGAACACCGCCCCATCACCATCAATGGAGCACCGGTAGAGAGTCAGCAGTTTCAAGTTCCTCGGTGTCCACATTACTGAGGAACTCACATGGTCCGGCCCACACTGAGGCCGTTGTGAAGAAGGCTCACCAGCCTCCTCTTCCTGAGACGGCTGAGGAAGTTTGGAATGAACCACCACATCCTCACACGGTTCTACACCAGCACTGTAGAGAGCATCCTGACTGGCTGCATCACCGCCTGGTACGGCAATAGCACCAGCCACAACTGCAAAGCCCTGCAAAGGGTGGTGCGATCTGCCAGAAACATCATCGGAGGTGAGCTTCCCTCCCTCCAGGACATATACACCAGGCGGTGTTTAAAAAAAGCTCGGAGGATCATCAGAGACTCCAGCCACCCGAGTCATGGGCTGTTCTCACTGCTACCATCAGGCAGGCGGTATCGCAGCATCAGGACCCGCACCAGCCGACTATATGACAGCTTCTTCCCCCAAGCAGTCAGACTGTTGAACACTTGATCTATCAGGATCAATAATTAGCACTGCACTTCATTAATTTATAATCTCACACTGGACTGTCAACATATTCTCCTCAATATACTACTTCATATATATATATATATTTCAAATACTCCTTACTTATTGTATTGTATATTGTGTGTATTGTTTACTGTACATTGTATATAATTATTGTGTTAAGTATGTTGTTTACTGTAATTGGTATATGTCACGTCACTGTCATGACTGCTATGTTGCTCGAACTGCTCACAAGAATTTCACCTACTGTTGCACTTGTGTACATGGTAGTGTGACAAAGTGATTTGATTTAAAGAATTGTTTAGGATTGCATGTAAAACCATGTTTAAGAGAAAAAGCAGTATAATTCAGTAACTCGCCAGCATTATCAAATAAATCTCTCACAGACCATATATTTCTGTGAAACCATTCTTCATAAAAAAGGGATTTGTTTCTGTGAAGAATGTATTTATTATTCCAGACGATGGCGTTGTGCGGTGTGAAGTTTTAAATGTACGCTAGTTTCCACTGTAACAAGACTTGTTGATGAAATGCAGATAACTTTAATGGAAGTTTAGATATTTGAAAGTCACATTTAAGTAAAAATTCAGTACCACCTAATTTCTTAAACATAGACGCTGAAACTGTAAACCAAAAACTATTAGAGTTGCGTAAAGATATTAGCCATTTCAATTTTAACAATCCATTCATTTGTTCAAAATCAATTATATTTAATCCACCTTTGCCATATGACTTAACTATATCAGTTTTCTTGATTTAAAATTAGATTTATTCTTCCAAATAAAATTGTATAAAGCTTGATTAATTAATTTGGATACAGAGGAAGATGGAGCTAATGCAATTGCTGGAAAAATGACCCTCGACAAAAACTCTGATTTGGACAATAAAACTCTGCCAAAAATAGAAAGGTCTCTTTGTAACCGATTATTTAAAATTATTTTGGCCTTTTTTTAACTTCCATGCATCTCTCTGTATTTCTCGTAACTGTAATACCTAAATATTTAATTGTATCCTTAACAGGGATGCCATTGATTGATGTAAGGTCACAGTGATGAATGGACATAAGCTCAGCATTTGGACATATTTAATTGAAGACCTGAAGCTTTAGAAAAAAATTCAACTAAAGAGACCGAAAGAGAAATCTGACCTGCGTCCTGTAAAAATAAAGTGGTATCATCTGCTAATTGACTAATTCCAATTATTTCCCCAAACACCTTCAATTTTTTAACACTCGAGTCATGAATAATTAAAGAGGCAAGCATATCTGTTGCAAGAATAAATAAAAGGGGAGAAAGGGGACAACCTTGTCTTATACCACGTCCAATTGAAAACCTTTGAGATGTACCAAATGGAAGAGATATTGAACTATTCATATCCAAATAAATCATCCTTATAATGTTCACAAATCTATCTCCAAAACCAAAAGAGACTGTAAGGTTTGGAACAAAAAGGAATGCTCTAACATATCAAATGCTTTTCTAAAATCTAAAAATAAAATAAAACCCTCATCCTCTATCCAATCACTATAATCCAGCAAATCAAAGATCAATCTAATGTTATTATGAATGGAGCGACCTGCTAAGAATCCTGACTGAGATTCATTTATTATATTATTTATACCATTTTTAAGTCTGCCTGCAAATATGTGTGCAAATATTTTATAATCTGTATTTAACAAAGTTATCAGATGCAAATTATCTATAACCCTGGAGTCTTTACCAGGTTTGGGTAGTAAAGTAATTAACCCTTGTTTTTGAGTGGGGCTCAAAGAGCCCTCTTCAATAGACTCTACGAAAGCCTTAAAGAAAAATTTGAGGTTAATCCATTCGGACCTGGCGATTTATTTAATTTAAGATTTTGCATAGCCTTATCCATTTCTTCTATTCGCAAGACCTCATCACAAAGATCTCTAAAGTCCACATCAATGCGAGGAATAAGCGGTTGTATTCTTTCAAAAAACATATTACAGTGTGCTTGTGAAAAATTTGATATATATAAGTCCTTATAAAATTGTAAGATTTCTCTGCTTATGGATTTTGGGTCCGTAATTTCAGTATCATCAATCAACACGGAAAATATAGCATTTTTAGCTTGCCTTGTTTTTTCAAGTCTATAGAAAAAAGAGGTGCTTTTTTCTCCTTCAATCCATTTTGCTCTTGACCTAATATATGCTCCTTCTGCCTTCTTAATATAGATGTTATCTAACATTGTTTGTAAAATAATAATTAGATTTTTCTCATCTTCATTTGATATCTCTTTGCTACAATACTTATTAATCTGTTGTATAAGGGAACATTATGTCTGTTTCCTTATCTTTGCTAGCAATTTGCTATAACTGATAGAAAGTTCCCTAATTTTAAATTGAAGATATTCCCATCTATTTATATGAGAGACAAACGTTGTATCATTTGTCATTTTCTCAATTAATTCCTTTATTTTGTTACAAAAAACTTCATTAGTTAATAAATCGGCATTCAATTTCCAATAATTTTTATTTCTTAACATCTCCACTAGCGGTTTAAAAGAAACTGCTACACTACAGTGATCCATGAGTGGAGAGGCTGAGATACTACAGTCCCTAAAATACGTGGTCAGGTGGTCTGACACCAGCCAATAGTCGATTCTAGATTTGCTGGATCCATTGGATTTCCTCCATGAATACTGTTTACAAGATGGGTTCAAATGTCTCCATACATCTAATAAATTAAATTTCGCACAAAATTGCGAGATCAGTGCATTAGGTCGTGAAGAGGTAAATTTACATGGATATCGATCATACGCCTCATCTGGAACAACATTGAAATCCCCTCCCACAATAACATTTTCGGTCGGATATAAAGTCTTCAATTCGAAAATCAACGAAGAAAGTTCTGAAAACGTGTTGGTTAAGCTTCAAACTATTATAATCATATACGTTAACTAAAATGAAAAAAGACATCTTCAATATTTAACACCAGCACCGCCACCCAATGGCCGTTCAGATCAACTCGAGAAAGGATTATTTTCCCAGGAGCTTTATTAAACAAAATTGCAACTCCTGCCGAATGAGTGTTGCCATGACTGAATACAATTTTCTCCCCCCATTGGTTAGACCAAAAAGTAACATCGTTCCCGGTGGAGTGAGTCTCTTGTAGAAAAATGAAATTTGAACCCTGATTTTTTAAAAATAAAAACATAGCTTTTCTCTTAACCATGTTTTGTATTCCCCTGACATTTAGCGATGTTAGCGTAAATGGTATTTTAACAGAAAACATAAAATCAACACACACAAAACAACTAGTTATATATTAAAAAAAAACAATCAGTAAGTACACAACCTTTTCGTGTTTCAATGCTTATAAAAGCACCAACCACATACCTCACTGCTCGATGCATCTCTAACTTAACTTGTACAGAAACACTCGCATGGGCAAACCGGAACAATCGTTTATGTGATATTAATCCGTTTTCCTTCAATGTAACCGTGTGGACCTCCTATAGTAAGCTTTCTTTCCTTCCTTTCGAGCTTTTTCAATTAGAGGCCACAAGGCAACTCGCGCAATTCGATCCTCCTTTGTGAAGTCTTCCACAAATTTTACTCCTCGAGCATGCACACTGGAGAGTTTTTTGTCGTTTTCCAGATCTCATCCCGGTATTTCCTCATTGTAAACTGTACAATCATTTGTCACTGCTTTCTGGCTTCTTTATTTCCGACGCGATGTACAGAGTCAATGATGTCCTCCAGCTTATGAACCAGATGTGGAGCAATTTCACCGACAAGTCCAGCAACCTCCCTATGGGGATCCTCAATCAAACTCTCCTTCAGCCCATTGATGCGCAGGTTCCATCTCCTCTTGTAACGCTCCACTTCCGTCATTCTGCTGTCCAAATCGAGTTTTATTAAGACGTTCAAATGCCTTTTTCAACTCTGCATTTTCTCTTTTACAATCCTTTATCTCCTCTACATTAAACTCAACCGCCTTGGAGATTTCTGCCACCATAATGCTATTCTTTCGCATCTGGTCCATCAGATCTTCCAACTTTTTGTCTTGAGCATCAAAACGTGCTGTAAGAGCGGTAATGGCTTGTAGCAAAACCATATTGGAGATCCCCTCAGCCTCATCCTCCTCAACTCTCACTTTCTTCACTATCTTAGATTTCGTCGGTGTCATATGAGAAGAGTCACGCCGTCTCTCAGATTTCCCGCTCTCCAATTCCATGTCAGTAATCTCAGAAGCAGCCTCCGCTGCTATTTTATCCATTCCCCCAGCCGGAGGAATGATAATTTTCGGAGGTTTCGAAAGCTGAGTCGCCCTTCCGCATTTGGAGAGTTATGTAATTAATTACCACACACTTCACAAAGATGTACGAGTGATTGTACAATTTATTTTGTGCAAAAGTCAAAGCAAAAATCAGAGATATCCGAGCATCGTCGAGGAAAAGCGTGCGCCTAGCCCGCCATTAGCCAGCCTCTCCAAGTCTGAAGTGATGTTTGGCTGGCACCAGCTGCATTTAGTCATCATCATTCAGCGACATGTAGCAGTGAAGTCCAACATGAAGCAGGAATGGTGCTGGATCCAGCCGGTTCTGGTGACCTCAGTATAGGAGTCCCAATGTTGAGGTAGGGAATAAAATAAAATAATTTAAGCATAGATGCCATTCAATTTATTGTAGAGTTATAAATCATTATCAATGTTTCTGGTTTCGGCAGACTAAACTAAAGCAGCCTAATTGCGGTTTGTAGGATAAATTAAGGTGTATGCCTGGCTAAATAGATGAGTCTTTAGCCTAGACTTAAACTGAGGGAGTGTGTCTGCATCTCGAACAGTGTTAGGGAGACTATTCCATAGTTTAGGAGCCAAATATGAAAAGGATCTACCTCCTTTTGTGGATTTTGATATTCTAGGATCTATTAACAGGCCTGAATTTTGCGATCGTAATGAACATGATGGAATATAGGGTGGTAGAACATTTACATTTATTAGTGACTGGTTAAGTGCTCATGGAAAAGATGTGTTATAAGACGTTTTTTAAAGACAAGAGAGTGAGTCAGCTTCACGGATGGAGTTGGGAAGGTCATTCCACCAACGTGGTATGATGAAACTCCGGGAAAGTGTTTTGGTGCCTCTTTGTGTTGGTACGACAAGGTGACAATCCTTAGCTGACCGCAGGCTTCTGGTGGGCGTGTAGATCTGCAGAAATGATTTTAGGTATGCTGGAGCAGACCCAGTGACTGTTTTGTATGCCAGCATCAGCCTTGAATTTAAGCCTTGGTTGGGGGTTCAAGCCCCAGCACCACCAAGATGCCACTGTTGGGCCCTTGAGCAAGGCACTTAACTCCAGGTTGCTCCGGGGGGATTGTCCCTGTAATAAGTGCACTGTAAGTCACTTTGGATAAAAGCGTCTGCCAAATGCATAAATGTAAATGTAAATGTAATACGTGCATCAACCGGCAGCCAGTGGAGAGAGATAAAGAGTGATGTAACATGCACTCTCCTTGGTTCATTAAAGACCAGACGTGCTGCTGCATTCTGGATCATTTACAGGGTCTAGTTGCACATGCAGGAAGGCCTGCAATGAGAGAGTTACAGTAGTCCAGTCTAGTTATGAAAAGTGACTGTACAAGCAGTTGTGTGGCATGTTCAGAGAGGAAAGTTCTTATTTTCCTGATATTGTAGTGTGTAAATCTACATGATCGTGCAGTCTTTGAGATGTGGCCTGTGAAATTTAGCTTGTTATCGATGGTTACCCCTAGATTTCTGACCGTTTTGAAAGGCGATACTGTAGTTGAACCCAGCTGCACGGTGATGATGTGTTCAACAGCAGGGTTGGCTGGAAAGACAAGGAGTTCGGTTTTAGCTGGGTTGAGTTGCAGGTGGTGTTCCTTCATCCAGGCCGAGATGTCTGCCAGACACACTGGGGTGTCTTTGGGCTGAAAAGACAAGTAGAGTTGCATGTCGTCAGCGTAGCAGTGGTAAGATAAACCATGTGACTGAATGATGGGTCCCAGTGATGTTGTGTATATTGAGAAGAGAAGTGGCCCAAGCACTGATCCCTGAGGTACCCCAGTAATTAACTGATGTGGCTTGGATACCTCACCTCTCCAGGCTACCTTGAAGGACCTATCTGAGAGATAGGAGGTCAACCAGTCAAACACCAGTTCCTCTGATGCCCAGAGTAGAGTGGGTGGAGAGAAGGATCTGATGGTTGACTGTGTCAAAGGCTGCAGAATGGTCCAGCAGAATCAGAAAGGATGATACGGAACGGAGGACAGAGAAGTGTGTTGAATGTTCTAAATAAGCATTTAATGACCCTTTTAGCATGTAAACGGGTAATGTAAAAAAGGTTGTGGCATAACAGCTTAAAGTATTTTCAAAGTCAAGGTATTGGAGTTGCCATCAAAAATCGCTGACCTCAGTCCGATAGAAAATTTGTGGACCGAACTGAAGAAGCATGTGCGAGCAAGTTACACCAGTTCTGTCTGGAGGATATATTTAGGATAAATGCCAGCAACCTATTGTGAGAAGCTTGTGGAAGGCTACCCAAAATGTTTGACCCAAGTTAAACAATTTAAAGGCAATCCTACCAAATACTAACAAAGTGTATGTAAGCTGCTGACCAACTGGGAATGTGATGAAAGAAATTAAAGCTGAAATAAATAATTCTCTCCTATTATTTCACATTTTTTTTATTTTTTTTATTCTCTTTTTATTTGGAAGAGCAAATACCCATCACATACATTAATTACAACTTTGGTCATTCAAGTACATATGTAAGGGTGGATTCAGAAAGTTTACATGAGATTGTCCATATTGCCCTTCTGAAATTTTCTTTTACATACTACTACTTATTCAGTTGGGAACAATAACAAAGTATAACAGAACCGGGTAGCGCACCACTTCAGGTAATGAAAACATCACATAAAAAGAGGGCAGGTCTACACAAAGCACAATTACAGTCAAATAAAATCAGATCTAATTGGTTTTACACACGCAGTCCATTTGGTCCAAATCTTATAAAACTTTTCTTTTTCAACTTTAAGGGAAAAGGATATCTTTTCCATAATATAAATCTCATAGACAATTTCAATCCATTCATCAATGGTGGGTGGGTCTACTTTTAACCATTTCCTCGTAACCGATTTCTTACTGGCTGCCAATAGTATCGCCAGCAGTTTTTTATCATTGATGTTTCATACCCTAGATTGCCCAAATATACAGTTTCACATTTAAATGGAATGTTTACATTAAATACATTGTTTATATTTTTGTGGATCTCTTCCCGGTAAGGTATTATTGTCTGGCAGTCCCAAAAAATATGGAAGTGGTTGGCTCCATTAGATCCACAAAGTCTCCAACAGGCATCTCCGCTGCCCTGGTATCGTTTCTGAATGGGTGTGATAAAAAATCTTGCAATGTTTTTCCAGCAAAACTCCCGCCAAGTGTTTGACCCGGTTGATAACATTGTAACTGGCGTATTTTCCCCCAGCTCTCCCGCGTGATCATCACTTTTACTTCCCTTTCCCATTTCTTCTTTATGTATTCTGTATTTTCTTGTTTAGATAATTGTATAGCATTGTATAGTTTGGAGATAATTTTGATGCTTGGTCCGGGTTTGGTTATTGATAAAAATACTTCTAGGAACCCTGTTCCACTTGTTCCTAACAGCCCTTTAAGATTTTCGTTAAAGTGATGCCTCACTTGCAGGTACCTAAAAAAAAAAATCATCTTTTCCCAGTCCATAATCTTTCTGTAGGGTTTCAAAACTCTGGAATGCCCCTTTGTAGATAAATGATTGATAGGTAGTTAAGCCTTTTGAGATCCATATCTTGAAGCTGCCATCGATTCTGTTTGGTGCGAAGTCTGAATCATAGGCACACCATCTCATAATTTTGGATGCTTCTCCTAATCTGCAAATTTTAACTGCCTGCCAGGACTTCAGAGAGCTACCCGTTATAGAATCATCTGGGATTTCCTGTTCTTCTAGTAATTTGTTATCACTTAGTAGGGCTGTCATTGGAATTCCGTTTAACATCGTACTTTCTATTTCTTTCCATGCTGCAGTGTAAGTTGGTAAACACAGGCAGACTAAAGGTCTCAGTTGGGCTGCATGGTAGTAATCCTGTAGGCAAGGAAGGCCTATTCCACCCTTCTCTTTTCTTAGTTGCAGTGTCTTAAATTTAATTCTGGCCCTTTTCCCTTGCCACAAATACCTTGCTATTAATCTGTCCCATTCTAAGAACTGCTTAGATCAGGGGTCCCCAAACTTTTTTCTATGAGGGCCACATAATTTTTCCTTTCTATAATGGAGGGCCGTAGTCTAACAGAAAATGGCATGGGCCGGAGTGATTTATTGTGGAGATTTTATTATGATTTTAAATGGATTTACAGTATTATGCCTCCTAATGCTAGATAAATTTATTATTTATGCACCATACATATCAAGTGATATATAGCCTATTAAAAGACCATTATTACTATCGTAATGAAATTTTTTCATATTCATTGCTATTGAAATCAAATTATTTACTTACTCATGCGTATTAGGCTAATCAGTGTGAACTATGTCCCCTTGACGCGCCAACCATACTAGGAGCTCCGTCAGTCATGATGCTGGCCAGCTTAGACCAGTCTAGATCCAACTCTTCTATCGTTTGGCACACTTTACCAAAAATATCCTCCCCTGTCGTAGTACCTTTGAGACTTTTTAGGGCTGCCAGCTCCTCGGACACTTCAAAGTTTGAGCTAACTCCGCGAAGAAAAATGAGCAGCTGTGCCGTGTCCTGCACGTCATTACTTTCATCCAGCGCTAATGCAAAAAAATCACTTTCACTTTTTCCTTCAGCTGGGCATATTATACCCCATTTCTTCAATTCGTCTGGTGATTGTACTTGCGGACAGACTCACCGCATTTAAGACGTCTTTCTTATCGGGGCACACCTCCTCCGCAACAGCATTCATACATTTCTTTACGAACTCACATCACTGAATGGCCTACCGCAGGTTGCAATCAGTTTAGCTACCTGAAAGCTAGCTCGAATGGATGACTGGTTCAACTGGGTTTGCCGTACAAACGTATTTTGCTGAGCAGATAGTCCACTTTTTAGCTTCGACACTTTGTCTGCTCTCATTTGGCCTTGAAAACTCGCATACTTGTCTCTGTGGCGGGTTTCATAGTGTCGGCAAGAGATTGTATTCTTTGAACACGGAGACTGTTTCTTGACAGATGAGGCAAACAGCCATTTCTTTGCATTGAACAAAAAATAATCACTTGTCCACTTTTGGTTAAATACCCTGCATTCTGAATCAACTTTTCTCTTTCCCAAACGTTTGGCCATTTTGTTGTCACTTTAAATTTTCTTCCTGGATCGCGTGCACCCGCTCGATCACGATGGAACGTTAATCCGGGTGAATCTAACAAATAATTTGGCTACTTTAATAATTATAACTAAGGGAAATTTTATTTTGAAAGCCAATATGTATTATCAAATACAAATATGATATGATTAAAACATATTTAAAATTAAATTGTAAAAATATTTCTCTGCATGGCATTGTTCAGAGGGCCGGTCCAAATGTGGGGGCGGGCCGTATTCGGCCCGCGGGCCGTAGTTTGGGGACCCCTGGCTTAGATGGTATTTTGACTGGCAGACATTGAAAAAGGTATAACATCCGTGGAAGAATATTCATTCTGATTGACTCTATCTGGGAACTTAAACTTAAGAAGGGAATAACATTCCATCTTTGTATATCAGATTTTATCTTTGAATTTAATGGGCCATAATTGATGTCGTACAATTTTGAGAAGTCCCTAGGTAATAAAACACCCAAATATTTAATGGAATCAGCCTCCCATTTCCAATTGTACCTGGTCTTAATTGAGGCTGGTGGGTCATAGTTAAATTGTAATATTTGAGTTTTATTGATATAAATTTTATAACCTGAAATGGAACCAAATTCCTCTAATAATTTCATCAGTTTTGGGAGTGTCTGAGTAGGTTGTGTTATACTTACCAATAAATCGTCAGCAAATAGGGCCAATTTTTGCTTCCCAGATTTCATTGTTACCCCTTTTATATCCGACCTTTGCCTAATCAGTTGACTCATGGGTTCTATAAACAGGACAAAGAGGAGTGGCGACGCACAACACCCTTGTCTCGTTCCTCTTTCCAGAATGAATGAACTGGTTAGATCTCCATTGATTTTGATTCTAGCCGTTGGTTTGTTATATAGAGTTGCAAATGTGTCAATTATAGTCGTATGGAAGCCAAATTTTGAAAGTACTTTATATAAAAATGACCACCTCACTGAATCGAATGCTTTCTCTGCATCCAAACTTAATATCAATGTCTCCAGTTTTTGATGAGTGATTTGTCTCATAACTTGCTGTGTTTTCCTGATGTTATCTTGGGTCTGTCTTTGTCTGACAAAGCCAGTCTGGTCCTTATGTATTAATACTGATAATATCAGTTCTATTCTTTTAGAAAATATGGAGGTGAATAGTTTATAATCATTATTTAAGACTTATAGGACGATAATTCCCACAATCCAATTTGTCCTTCCCCTCTTTAGGTGTGACCGAGATCATTGCCTCCCTCCATGAGGGGGGGATATTCTTATTTTCCAAAACCCAATTAAACGTTTTTAATAATGTTGGAATTAGTTGATCTTGCATTGTTTTGTACCATTCTGTGGGAAAACCATCCGTCCCTGGAGATTTCCCTCCTTTCATTCTCCTGATTGCTAATTTAATTTCTTCTTTTGTTATTTTAGATATTAATTTTCCATTTTGTTCATCAGTGATCTGTGGGAGGTTAATCTGGGCAAGAAAAGCGTCAATCTGATTGTCGCTGCTTTTCTGAGGCTGGGAATATAATGTTTTATAGTATTTTAGGAAGCACTGCTGGATTTTACCCAGACTAGTTTCTATTTCATTTGTTGCAGAGCTTCTTATTTTGTGTATAGTTCTATCCGCTTGTTGTTTTCTTAATCTATATGATAGAAGTTTTTTTTAGTTTTTTGTAATGTTTGCTGTCATCTTTGAGTGACTTTACATGTTCTTTCTGTAGTCTCTTCAAATCTTCTTCCAATGTTTGGAGTTTTATTCCCTTAATTTTCTTCTCATATGAGGATATGCCTATTATTTTGCCCCTAATCACCGCTTTTAATGCATCCCAGAGAATAGGCGGGGTCACTTCTTCATTATCATTAATATCTAAATACAATTGAATTTCATTTTTCAATTTATCTTTAATAATGGAGTTATTCAGAATGTTTGAGTTCAATCTCCAGAGAGTGGATTTTTTCTTATTATTCAGGTGAACTGACATATAAATAGGACCATGGTCTGAAATAGTGCTAGCTTTTATTTCACAATTATCCACCCTATAAAGATCTCTTTTAAGCATAAAAAGTAATCTATGCGTGAGTAGACATTGTGAGCGGGTGAGTAATGTGAGTAGTCTCAGCTAGTCGGGTTTATCTCTCTCCACACGTCCACAATCCCCACTTCACACATCCAAGTATTTAATCTTTTGCTAATGTTTTTGGTGCCAGATTTCCCATTTGAGTCATTTCTCGGATTTAATCGGATATTAAAATCTCCGCCACATATTAAAATCCCTTGACTTTTTGTTGTCATTAGATCAACTATATGTTTATAAAAGGACCAGTCACTGCCCGGAGGGACATACACGTTAAGGAGACTCATCACAATTCCTTCTATTTTGTCCGTAACCATAACAAATCTGCCTTCGCTATCCTTATGTTCTGATATGTGTTCGTAATTTACAGCAACGGATATCAGAGTCGCCACTCCTCTCCTCCTTCCCGATCCATGGGAAGAAAAGTAAACTTGTTTAAATCCAGATTTATTTAATTTGGCATGTTCAGAGTCATTAAGATGTGACTCTTGCAAGAAAGCTACTTGAATTCTATCCTTCTTTAATTTTGATAAGATTTTCCCCCTCTTAATTGGATTGAGTACTCTATTTATATTAAATGAACTTTAAAGACCTGTTTTGCATCTATGTGATTCCCCCCTTCATCCCGCTCAGAAAACTGGTGCGCTTCCCCCTCCCTACAAGAACCGGCAGGGAATGAACGACTAACATATTAATAAACATAAAACTGAACACAATTTGTCCGTGGGACTCCTATGTAGGGGTCTGATAACCTGACCCTTTTGAGCTTCCCAAGGTGGCTCGAAGGGAAAAGTCTCCCCCCTCT